>NW_026698118.1:0-38237 GCF_030435755.1 Ochotona princeps
TCCAACTCCACATTCACAGGCAACTTCAGCGCCACAGCCGTTTTCAGATAGCCCTCAATGCAAAGGCTCTAGACGCAAATATTGGTGTGAGAGCTAATTCAATCAAGGAAACACTTCATGTTGGTGAAGGGCATATTGAAGAAGGATCAGCCGAGTGCTTCTTGTGGGAGAACAACTCCATTTGGCTCACTAACTTCACACACCATCAGGCTTCCAAGCAGCTCTCAAGGAAACTCAGGTTGCACACTCTATGCTTAGTGCCCTTTGTGCGCCTAGGACTGAAATGAAGCTTGGTCAGCATCCCACACAAACGAATGCTCCACATGCGGGTTTCACATGACACCAACTCCACATTCACAGGCAACTTCAGCGCCACAGCCGTTTTCAGATAGCCCTCAATGCAAAGGCTCTAGACGCAAATATTGGTGTGAGAGCTAATTCAATCAAGGAAACACTGCATGTTGGTGAAGGGCATATTGAAGAAGGATCAGCCGAGTGGTTCTTGTGGGAGAACAACTCCATTTTTCTCACTAACTTCACATACCATCAGGCTTCCAAGCAGCTCTCAAGGAAACTCAGGTTTCACACTCTATGCTTAGTGCCCTTTGTGTGCCTAGGACTGAAATGAAGCTTGGTCAGCATCCCACACAAACGAATGCTCCACATGCGGGTTTCACATGCCACCAACTCCACATTCACAGGCAACTTCAGCGCCACAGCCGTTTTCAGATAGCCCTCAATGCAAAGGCTCTAGACGCAAATATTGGTGTGAGAGCTAATTCAATCAAGGAAACACTGCATGTTGGTGAAGGGCATATTGAAGAAGGATCAGCCGAGTGGTTCTTGTGGGAGAACAACTCCATTTGGCTCACTAACTTCACACACCATCAGGCTTCCAAGCAGCTCTCAAGGAAACTCAGTTTTCACACTCTATGCTTAGTGCCCTTTGCTTGGCTAGGACTGAAATGAACCTGGTAGAGCATCCCACACAAACGAATGCTCCACATGCGGGTTTCACATGCCACCAACTCCACATTCACAGGCAACTTCAGCGCCACAGCCGTTTTCAGATAGCCCTCAATGCAAAGGCTCTAGACGCAAATATTGGTGTGAGAGCTAATTCAATCCAGGAAACACTACATGTTGGTGAAGGGCATATTGAAGAAGGATCAGCTGAGTGGTTCTTGTGGGAGAACAACTCCATTTGGCTCACTAACTTCACACACCATCAGGCTTCCAAGCAGCTCTCAAGGAAACTCAGTTTTCACACTCTATGCTTAGTGCCCTTTGTGTGCCTAGGACTGAAATGAAGCTTGGTCAGCATCCCACACAAACGAATGCTCCACATGCGGGTTTCACATGCCACCAACTCCACATTCACAGGCAACTTCAGCGCCACAGCCGTTTTCAGATAGCCCTCAATGCAAAGGCTCTAGACGCAAATATTGGTGTGAGAGCTAATTCAATCAAGGAAACACTGCATGTTGGTGAAGGGCATATTGAAGAAGGATCAGCCGAGTGGTTCTTGTGGGAGAACAACTCCATTTGGCTCACTAACTTCACACACCATCAGGCTTCCAAGCAGCTCTCAAGGAAACTCAGTTTTCACACTCTATGCTTAGTGCCCTTTGCTTGGCTAGGACTGAAATGAACCTGGTAGAGCATCCCACACAAACGAATGCTCCACATGCGGGTTTCACATGCCACCAACTCCACATTCACAGGCAACTTCAGCGCCACAGCCGTTTTCAGATAGCCCTCAATGCAAAGGCTCTAGACGCAAATATTGGTGTGAGAGCTAATTCAATCCAGGAAACACTGCATGTTGGTGAAGGGCATATTGAAGAAGGATCAGCTGAGTGGTTCTTGTGGGAGAACAACTCCATTTGGCTCACTAACTTCACACACCATCAGGCTTCCATGCAACTCTCAAGGAAACTCAGTTTTCACACTCTATGCTTAGTGCCCTTTGTGTGCCTAGGACTGAAATGAAGCTTGGTCAGCATCCCACACAAACGAATGCTCCACATGCGGGTTTCACATGCCACCAACTCCACATTCACAGGCAACTTCAGCGCCACAGCCGTTTTCAGATAGCCCTCAATGCAAAGGCTCTAGACGCAAATATTGGTGTGAGAGCTAATTCAATCAAGGAAACACTGCATGTTGGTGAAGGGCATATTGAAGAAGGATCAGCCGAGTGGTTCTTGTGGGAGAACAACTCCATTTGGCTCACTAACTTCACACACGCATCAGGCTTCCAAGCAGCTCTCAAGGAAACTCAGTTTTCACAGTCTATGCTTAGTGCCCTTTGTGTGCCTAGGACTGAAATGAAGCTTGGTCAGCATCCCACACAAACGAATGCTCCACATGCGGGTTTCACATGCCACCAACTCCACATTCACAGGCAACTTCAGCGCCACAGCCGTTTTCAGATAGCCCTCAATGCAAAGGCTCTAGACGCAAATATTGGTATGAGAGCTAATTCAAGGAAACACTGCATGTTGGTGAAGGGCATATTGAAGAAGGATCAGCCGAGTGGTTCTTGTGGGAGAACAACTCCATTTGGCTCACTAACTTCACACACCATCAGGCTTCCAAGCAGCTCTCAAGGAAACTCAGTTTTCACACTCTATGCTTAGTGCCCTTTTGCTTGGCTAGGACTGAAATGAACCTGGTAGAGCATCCCACACAAACGAATGCTCCACATGCGGGTTTCACATGCCACCAACTCCACATTCACAGGCAACTTCAGCGCCACAGCCGTTTTCAGATAGCCCTCAATGCAAAGGCTCTAGACGCAAATATTGGTGTGAGAGCTAATTCAATCCAGGAAACACTGCATGTTGGTGAAGGGCATATTGAAGAAGGATCAGCTGAGTGGTTCTTGTGGGAGAACAACTCCATTTGGCTCACTAACTTCACACACCATCAGGCTTCCATGCAACTCTCAAGGAAACTCAGTTTTCACACTCTATGCTTAGTACCCTTTGTGTGCCTAGGACTGAAATGAAGCTTGGTCAGCATCCCACACAAACGAATGCTCCACATGCGGGTTTCACATGCCACCAACTCCACATTCACAGGCAACTTCAGCGCCACAGCCGTTTTCAGATAGCCCTCAATGCAAAGGCTCTAGACGCAAATATTGGTGTGAGAGCTAATTCAATCAAGGAAACACTGCATGTTGGTGAAGGGCATATTGAAGAAGGATCAGCCGAGTGGTTCTTGTGGGAGAACAACTCCATTTGGCTCACTAACTTCACACACCATCAGGCTTCCAAGCAGCTCTCAAGGAAACTCAGGTTTCACACTCTATGCTTAGTGCCCTTTGTGTGCCTAGGACTGAAATGAAGCTTGGTCAGCATCCCACACAAACGAATGCTCCACATGCGGGTTTCACATGCCACCAACTCCACATTCACAGGCAACTTCAGCGCCACAGCCGTTTTCAGATAGCCCTCAATGCAAAGGCTCTAGACGCAAATATTGGTATGAGAGCTAATTCAAGGAAACACTGCATGTTGGTGAAGGGCATATTGAAGAAGGATCAGCCGAGTGGTTCTTGTGGGAGAACAACTCCATTTGGCTCACTAACTTCACACACCATCAGGCTTCCAAGCAGCTCTCAAGGAAACTCAGGTTTCACACTCTATGCTTAGTGCCCTTTGTGTGCCTAGGACTGAAATGAAGCTTGGTCAGCATCCCACACAAACGAATGCTCCACATGCGGGTTTCACATGCCACCAACTCCACATTCACAGGCAACTTCAGCGCCACAGCCGTTTTCAGATAGCCCTCAATGCAAAGGCTCTAGACGCAAATATTGGTGTGAGAGCTAATTCAATCAAGGAAACACTGCATGTTGGTGAAGGGCATATTGAAGAAGGATCAGCCGAGTGGTTCTTGTGGGAGAACAACTCCATTTGGCTCACTAACTTCACACACCATCAGGCTTCCAAGCAGCTCTCAAGGAAACTCAGTTTTCACACTCTATGCTTAGTGCCCTTTGTATGGATAGGACTGAAATGAACCTGGTAGAGCATCCCACACAAACGAATGCTCCACATGCGGGTTTCACATGCCACCAACTCCACATTGACAGGCAACTTCAGCGCCACAGCCGTTTTCAGATAGCCCTCAATGCAAAGGCTCTAGACGCAAATATTGGTGTGAGAGCTAATTCAATAAAAGAAACACTTCATGTTGGTGAAGGGCATATTGAAGAAGGATCAGCCGAGTGCTTCTTGTGGGAGAACAACTCCATTTGGCTCACTAACTTCACACACCATCAGGCTTCCAAGCAGCTCTCAAGGAAACTCAGGTTGCACACTCTATGCTTAGTGCTCTTTGTGTGCCTAGGACTGAAATGAAGCTTGGTCAGCATCCCACACAAACGAATGCTCCACATGCGGGTTTCACATGCCACCAACTCCACATTCACAGGCAACTTCAGCGCCACAGCCGTTTTCAGATAGCCCTCAATGCAAAGGCTCTAGACGCAAATATTGGTGTGAGAGCTAATTCAATCAAGGGAAACACTGCATGTTGGTGAAGGGCATATTGAAGAAGGATCAGCCGAGTGGTTCTTGTGGGAGAACAACTCCATTTGGCTCACTAACTTCACACACCATCAGGCTTCCAAGCAGCTCTCAAGGAAACTCAGTTTTCACACTCTATGCTTAGTGCCCTTTGTGTGCCTAGGACTGAAATGAAGCTTGGTCAGCATCCCACACAAACGAATGCTCCACATGCGGGTTTCACATGCCACCAACTCCACATTCACAGGCAACTTCAGCGCCACAGCTGTTTTCAGATAGCCCTCAATGCAAAGGCTCTAGACGCAAATATTGGTGTGAGAGCTAATTCAATCAAGGAAACACTGCATGTTGGTGAAGGGCATATTGAAGAAGGATCAGCTGAGTGGTTCTTGTGGGAGAACAACTCCATTTGGCTCACTAACTTCACACACCATCAGGCTTCCATGCAACTCCCAAGGAAACTCAGTTTTCACACTCTATGCTTAGTGCCCTTTGTGTGCCTAGGACTGAAATGAAGCTTGGTCAGCATCCCACACAAACGAATGCTCCACATGCGGGTTTCACATGCCACCAACTCCACATTCACAGGCAACTTCAGCGCCACAGCCGTTTTCAGATAGCCCTCAATGCAAAGGCTCTAGACGCAAATATTGGTGTGAGAGCTAATTCAATCAAGGAAACACTGCATGTTGGTGAAGGGCATATTGAAGAAGGATCAGCTGAGTGGTTCTAGTGGGAGAACAACTCCATTTGGCTCACTAACTTCACACACCATCAGGCTTCCATGCAACTCTCAAGGAAACTCAGTTTTCACACTCTATGCTTAGTGCCCTTTGTGTGCCTAGGACTGAAATGAAGCTTGGTCAGCATCCCACACAAACGAATGCTCCACATGCGGGTTTTCACATGCCACCAACTCCACATTCACAGGCAACTTCAGCGCCACAGCCGTTTTCAGATAGCCCTCAATGCAAAGGCTCTAGACGCAAATATTGGTGTGAGAGCTAATTCAATCAAGGAAACACTGCATGTTGGTGAAGGGCATATTGAAGAAGGATCAGCCGAGTGGTTCTTGTGGGAGAACAACTCCATTTGGCTCACTAACTTCACACACCATCAGGCTTCCAAGCAGCTCTCAAGGAAACTCAGTTTTCACACTCTATGCTTAGTGCCCTTTGTGTGCCTAGGACTGAAATGAAGCTTGGTCAGCATCCCACACAAACGAATGCTCCACATGCGGGTTTCACATGCCACCAACTCCACATTCACAGGCAACTTCAGCGCCACAGCCGTTTTCAGATAGCCCTCAATGCAAAGGCTCTAGACGCAAATATTGGTGTGAGAGCTAATTCAATCAAGGAAACACTGCATGTTGGTGAAGGGCATATTGAAGAAGGATCAGCCGAGTGGTTCTTGTGGGAGAACAACTCCATTTGGCTCACTAACTTCACACACCATCAGGCTTCCATGCAACTCTCAAGGAAACTCAGTTTTCACACTCTATGCTTAGTCCCCTTTGTGTGCCTAGGACTGAAATGAAGCTTAGTCAGCATCCCACACAAACGAATGCTCCACATGCGGGTTTCACATGCCACCAACTCCACATTCACAGGCAACTTCAGCGCCACAGCCGTTTTCAGATAGCCCTCAATGCAAAGGCTCTAGACGCAAATATTGGTGTGAGAGCTAATTCAATCAAGGAAACACTGCATGTTGGTGAAGGGCATATTGAAGAAGGATCAGCCAAGTGGTTCTTGTGGGAGAACAACTCCATTTGGCTCACTAACTTCACACACCATCAGGCTTCCAAGCAGCTCTCAAGGAAACTCAGGTTTCATACTCTATGCTTAGTGCCCTTTGAGTGCCTAGGACTGAAATGAAGCTTGGTCAGCATCCCACACAAACGAATGCTCCACATGCGGGTTTCACATGCCACCAACTCCACATTCACAGGCAACTTCAGCGCCACAGCCGTTTTCAGATAGCCCTCAATGCAAAGGCTCTAGACGCAAATATTGGTGTGAGAGCTAATTCAATCAAGGAAACACTGCATGTTGGTGAAGGGCATATTGAAGAAGGATCAGCCGAGTGGTTCTTGTGGGAGAACAACTCCATTTGGCTCACTAACTTCACACACCATCAGGCTTCCAAGCAGCTCTCAAGGAAACTCAGTTTTCACACTCTATGCTTAGTGCCCTTTGTGTGCCTAGGACTGAAATGAAGCTTGGTCAGCATCCCACACAAACGAATGCTCCACATGCGGGTTTCACATGCCACCAACTCCACATTCACAGGCAACTTCAGCGCCACAGCCGTTTTCAGATAGCCCTCAATGCAAAGGCTCTAGACGCAAATATTGGTGTGAGAGCTAATTCAATCAAGGAAACACTGCATGTTGGTGAAGGGCATATTGAAGAAGGATCAGCCGAGTGGTTCTTGTGGGAGAACAACTCCATTTGGCTCACTAACTTCACACACCATCAGGCTTCCAAGCAGCTCTCAAGGAAACTCAGTTTTCACACTCTATGCTTAGTGCCCTTTGAGTGCCTAGGACTGAAATGAAGCTTGGTCAGCATCCCACACAAACGAATTCTCCACATGCGGGTTTCACATGCCACCAACTCCACATTCACAGGCAACTTCAGCGCCACAGCCGTTTTCAGATAGCCCTCAATGCAAAGGCTCTAGACGCAAATATTGGTATGAGAGCTAATTCAATCAAGGAAACACTGCATGTTGGTGAAGGGCATATTGAAGAAGGATCAGCCGAGTGGTTCTTGTGGGAGAACAACTCCATTTGGCTCACTAACTTCACACACCATCAGGCTTCCAAGCAGCTCTCAAGGAAACTCAGTTTTCACACTCTATGCTTAGTGCCCTTTGAGTGCCTAGGACTGAAATGAACCTGGTAGAGCATCCCACACAAACGAATGCTCCACATGCGGGTTTCACATGCCACCAACTCCACATTCACAGGCAACTTCAGCGCCACAGCCGTTTTCAGATAGCCCTCAATGCAAAGGCTCTAGACGCAAATATTGGTGTGAGAGCTAATTCAATAAAAGAAACACTTCATGTTGGTGAAGGGCATATTGAAGAAGGATCAGCCGAGTGGTTCTTGTGGGAGAACAACTCCGTTTTGCTCACTAACTTCACACACCATCAGGCTTCCAAGCAGCTCTCAAGGAAATTCAGTTTTCACACTCTATGCTTAGTCCCCTTTGTGTGCCTAGGACTGAAATGAAGCTTGGTCAGCATCCCACAGAAACGAATGCTCCACATGCGGGTTTCACATGCCACCAACTCCACATTCACAGGCAACTTCAGCGCCACAGCCGTTTTCAGATAGCCCTCAATGCAAAGGCTCTAGACGCAAATATTGGTGTGAGAGCTAATTCAATCAAGGATACACTGCATGTTGGTGAAGGGCATATTGAAGAAGGATCAGCCGAGTGGTTCTTGTGGCAGAACAACTCCATTTGGCTCACTAACTTCACACACCATCAGGCTTCCAAGCAGCTCTCAAGGAAACTCAGTTTTCACACTCTATGCTTAGTGCCCTTTGTGTGCCTAGGACTGAAATGAAGCTTGGTCAGCATCCCACACAAACGAATGCTCCACATGCGGGTTTCACATGCCACCAACTCCACATTCACAGGCAACTTCAGCGCCACAGCTGTTTTCAGATAGCCCTCAATGCAAAGGCTCTAGACACAAATATTGGTGTGAGAGCTAATTCAATCAAGGAAACACTGCATGTTGGTGAAGGGCATATTGAAGAAGGATCAGCCGAGTGGTTCTTGTGGGAGAACAACTCCATTTGGCTCACTAACTTCACACACCATCAGGCTTCCAAGCAGCTCTCAAGGAAACTCAGTTTTCACACTCTATGCTTAGTGCCCTTTGAGTGCCTAGGACTGAAATGAAGCTTGGTCAGCATCCCACACAAACGAATGCTCCACATGCGGGTTTCACATGCCACCAACTCCAAATTCACAGGCAACTTCAGCGCCACAGCCATTTTCAGATAGCCCTCAATGCAAAGGCTCTAGACGCAAATATTGGTGTGAGAGCTAATTCAATCAAGGAAACACTGCATGTTGGTGAAGGGCATATTGAAGAAGGATCAGCCGAGTGGTTCTTGTGGGAGAACAACTCCATTTGGCTCACTAACTTCACACACCATCAGGCTTCCAAGCAGCTCTCAAGGAAACTCAGTTTTCACACTCTATGCTTAGTGCCCTTTGTGTGCCTAGGACTGAAATGAAGCTTGGTCAGCATCCCACACAAACGAATGCTCCACATGCGGGTTTCACATGCCACCAACTCCACATTCACAGGCAACTTCAGTGCCACAGCCGTTTTCAGATAGCCCTCAATGCAAAGGCTCTAGACGCAAATATTGGTGTGAGAGCTAATTCAATCAAGGAAACACTGCATGTTGGTGAAGGGCATATTGAAGAAGGATCAGCCGAGTGGTTCTTGTGGGAGAACAACTCCATTTGGCTCACTAACTTCACACACCATCAGGCTTCCAAGCAGCTCTCAAGGAAACTCAGTTTTCACACTCTATGCTTAGTGCCCTTTGTGTGCCTAGGACTGAAATGAAGCTTGGTCAGCATCCCACACAAACGAATGCTCCACATGCGGGTTTCACATGCCACCAACTCCACATTCACAGGCAACTTCAGCACCACAGCCGTTTTCAGATAGCCCTCAATGCAAAGGCTCTAGACGCAAATATTGGTGTGAGAGCTAATTCAATCAAGGAAACACTGCATGTTGGTGAAGGGCATATTGAAGAAGGATCAGCCGAGTGGTTCTTGTGGGAGAACAACTCCATTTGGCTCACTAACTTCACACACCATCAGGCTTCCAAGCAGCTCTCAAGGAAACTCAGTTTTCACACTCTAGGCTTAGTGCCCTTTGAGTGCCTAGGACTGAAATGAACCTGGTAGAGCATCCCACACAAACGAATGCTCCACATGCGGGTTTCACATGCCACCAACTCCACATTGACAGGCAACTTCAGCGCCACAGCCGTTTTCAGATAGCCCTCAATGCAAAGGCTCTAGATGCAAATATTGGTGTGAGAGCTAATTCAATCAAGGAAACACTGCATGTTGGTGAAGGGCATATTGAAGAAGGATCAGCCGAGTGGTTCTTGTGGGAGAACAACTCCATTTGGCTCACTAACTTCACACACCATCAGGCTTCCAAGCAGCTCTCAAGGAAACTCAGTTTTCACACTCTATGCTTAGTGCCCTTTGAGTGCCTAGGACTGAAATGAAGCTTGGTCAGCATCCCACACAAACGAATGCTCCACATGCGGGTTTCACATGCCACCAACTCCACATTCACAGGCAACTTCAGCGCCACAGCCATTTTCAGATAGCCCTCAATGCAAAGGCTCTAGACGCAGATATTGGTGTGAGATCTAATTCAATAAAAGAAACACTTCATGTTGGTGAAGGGCATATTGAAGAAGGATCAGCTGAGTGGTTCTTGTGGGAGAACAACTCCATTTGGCTCACTAACTTCACACACCATCAGGCTTCCATGCAACTCTCAAGGAAACTCAGTTTTCACACTCTATGCTTAGTGCCCTATGAGTGCCTAGGACTGAAATGAAGCTTGGTCAGCATCCCACACAAACGAATGCTCCACATGCGGGTTACACATGCCACCAACTCCACATTCACAGGCAACTTCAGCGCCACAGCCGTTTTCAGATAGCCCTCAATGCAAAGGCTCTAGACGCAAATATTGGTATGAGAGCTAATTCAATCAAGGAAACACTGCATGTTGGTGAAGGGCATATTGAAGAAGGATCAGCCGAGTGGTTCTTGTGGGAGAACAACTCCATTTGGCTCACTAACTTCACACACCATCAGGCTTCCAAGCAGCTCTCAAGGAAACTCAGTTTTCACACTCTATGCTTAGTGCCCTTTGTGTGCCTAGGACTGAAATGAAGCTTCGTCAGCATCCCACAGAAACGAATGCTCCACATGCGGGTTTCACATGCCACCAACTCCAAATTCACAGGCAACTTCAGCGCCACAGCTGTTTTCAAAAAGCCCTCAATGCAAAGGCTCTAGACGCAAATATTGGTGTGAGAGCTAATTCAATCAAGGAAACACTGCATGTTGGTGAAGGGCATATTGAAGAAGGATCAGCCGAGTGGTTCTTGTGGGAGAACAACTCCATTTGGCTCACTAACTTCACACACCATCAGGCTTCCAAGCAGCTCTCAAGGAAACTCAGTTTTCACACTCTATGCTTAGTGCCCTTTGTGTGCCTAGGACTGAAATGAAGCTTGGTCAGCATCCCACACAAACGAATGCTCCACATGCGGGTTTCACATGCCACCAACTCCACATTCACAGGCAACTTCAGTGCCACAGCCGTTTTCAGATAGCCCTCAATGCAAAGGCTCTAGACGCAAATATTGGTGTGAGAGCTAATTCAATCAAGGAAACACTGCATGTTGGTGAAGGGCATATTGAAGAAGGATCAGCCGAGTGGTTCTTGTGGGAGAACAACTCCATTTGGCTCACTAACTTCACACACCATCAGGCTTCCAAGCAGCTCTCAAGGAAACTCAGTTTTCACACTCTATGCTTAGTGCCCTTTGAGTGCCTAGGACTGAAATGAACCTGGTCAGCATCCCACACAAACGAATGCTCCACATGCGGGTTTCACATGCCACCAACTCCACATTCACAGGCAACTTCAGCGCCACAGCCGTTTTCAGATAGCCCTCAATGCAAAGGCTCTAGACGCAAATATTGGTGTGAGAGCTAATTCAATCAAGGAAACACTGCATGTTGGTGAAGGGCATATTGAAGAAGGATCAGCCGAGTGGTTCTTGTGGGAGAACAACTCCATTTGGCTCACTAACTTCACACACCATCAGGCTTCCAAGCAGCTCTCAAGGAAACTCAGTTTTCACACTCTATGCTTAGTGCCCTTTGTGTGCCTAGGACTGAAATGAAGCTTGGTCAGCATCCCACACAAACGAATGCTCCACATGCGGGTTTCACATGCCACCAACTCCACATTCACAGGCAACTTCAGCACCACAGCCGTTTTCAGATAGCCCTCAATGCAAAGGCTCTAGACGCAAATATTGGTGTGAGAGCTAATTCAATCAAGGAAACACTGCATGTTGGTGAAGGGCATATTGAAGAAGGATCAGCCGAGTGGTTCTTGTGGGAGAACAACTCCATTTGGCTCACTAACTTCACACACCATCAGGCTTCCAAGCAGCTCTCAAGGAAACTCAGTTTTCACACTCTAGGCTTAGTGCCCTTTGAGTGTCTAGGACTGAAATGAACCTGGTAGAGCATCCCACACAAACGAATGCTCCACATGCGGGTTTCACATGCCACCAACTCCACATTGACAGGCAACTTCAGCGCCACAGCCGTTTTCAGATAGCCCTCAATGCAAAGGCTCTAGATGCAAATATTGGTGTGAGAGCTAATTCAATCAAGGAAACACTGCATGTTGGTGAAGGGCATATTGAAGAAGGATCAGCCGAGTGGTTCTTGTGGGAGAACAACTCCATTTGGCTCACTAACTTCACACACCATCAGGCTTCCAAGCAGCTCTCAAGGAAACTCAGTTTTCACACTCTATGCTTAGTGCCCTTTGTGTTCCTAGGACTGAAATGAAGCTTGGTCAGCATCCCACAGAAACGAATGCTCCACATACGGGTTTCACATGCCACCAACTCCACATTCACAGGCAACTTCAGCGCCACAGCCGTTTTCAGATAGCCCTCAATGCAAAGGCTCTAGACGCAAATATTGGTGTGAGAGCTAATTCAATCAAGGAAACACTGCATGTTGGTGAAGGGCATATTGAAGAAGGATCAGCCGAGTGGTTCTTGTGGGAGAACAACTCCATTTGGCTCACTAACTTCACACACCATCAGGCTTCCAAGCAGCTCTCAAGGAAACTCAGGTTTCACACTCTATGCTTAGTGCCCTTTGAGTGCATTATCTAGGAATGAACCTGGTAGAGCATCCCACACAAACGAATGCTCCACATGCGGGTTTCACATGCCACCAACTCCACATTCACAGGCAACTTCAGCGCCACAGCCGTTTTCAGATAGCCCTCAATGCAAAGGCTCTAGACGCAAATATTGGTGTGAGAGCTAATTCAATCAAGGAAACACTGCATGTTGGTGAAGGGCATATTGAAGAAGGATCAGCCGAGTGGTTCTTGTGGGAGAACAACTGCATTTGGCTCACTAACTTCACACACCATCAGGCTTCCAAGCAGCTCTCAAGGAAACTCAGTTTTCACACTCTATGCTTAGTGCCCTTTGTGCGCCTAGGACTGAAATGAAGCTTGGTCAGCATCCCACAGAAACGAATGCTCCACATGCGGGTTTCACATGCCACCAACTCCACATTCACAGGCAACTTCAGCGCCACAGCCGTTTTCAGATAGCCCTCAATGCAAAGGCTCTAGACGCAAATATTGGTGTGAGGCCTAATTCAATCAAGGAAACACTGCATGTTGGTGAAGGGCATATTGAAGAAGGATCAGCCGAGTGGTTCTTGTGGGAGAACAACTCCATTTGGCTCACTAACTTCACACACCATCAGGCTTCCAAGCAGCTCTCAAGGAAACTCAGTTTTCACACTCTATGCTTAGTGCCCTTTGTGTGCCTAGGACTGAAATGAAGCTTGGTCAGCATCCCACACAAACGAATGCTCCACATGCGGGTTTCACATGCCACCAACTCCACATTGACAGGCAACTTCAGCGCCACAGCCGTTTTCAGATAGCCCTCAATGCAAAGGCTCTAGACGCAAATATTGGTGTGAGAGCTAATTCAATCAAGGAAACACTGCATGTTGGTGAAGGGCATATTGAAGAAGGATCAGCCGAGTGGTTCTTGTGGGAGAACAACTCCATTTGGCTCACTAACTTCACACACCATCAGGCTTCCAAGCAGCTCTCAAGGAAACTCAGTTTTCACACTCTATGCTTAGTGCCCTATGAGTGCCTAGGACTGAAATGAACCTGGTAGAGCATCCCACAGAAACGAATGCTCCACATGCGGGTTTCACATGCCACCAACTCCACATTCACAGGCAACTTCAGCGCCACAGTCGTTTTCAGATAGCGCTCAATGCAAAGGCTCTAGATGCAAATATTGGTGTGAGAGCTAATTCAATCAAAGGAACACTTCATGTTGGTGAAGGGCATATTGAAGAAGGATCAGCCGAGTGGTTCTTGTGGGAGAACAACTCCATTTGGCTCACTAACTTCACACACCATCAGGCTTCCAAGCAGCTCTCAAGGAAACTCAGTTTTCACACTATATGCTTAGTGCCCTATGAGTGCCTAGGACTGAAATGAACCTGGTAGAGCATCCCACAGAAACGAATGCTCCACATGCGGGTTTCACATGCCACCAACTCCACATTCACAGGCAACTTCAGCGCCACAGTCGTTTTCAGATAGCCCTCAATGCAAAGGCTCTAGACGCAAATATTGGTGTGAGAGCTAATTCAATCAAGGAAACACTGCATGTTGGTGAAGTGCATATTGAAGAAGGATCAGCCGAGTGGTTCTTGTGGGAGAACAACTCCATTTGGCTCACTAACTTCACACACCATCAGGCTTCCAAGCAGCTCTCAAGGAAACTCAGTTTTCACACTCTATGCTTAGTGCCCTTTGTGTGCCTAGGACTGAAATGAAGCTTGGTCAGCATCCCACACAAACGAATGCTCCACATGCGGGTTTCACATGCCACCAACTCCACATTCACAGGCAACTTCAGCGCCACAGCCGTTTTCAGATAGCCCTCAATGCAAAGGCTCTAGACGCAAATATTGGTGTGAGAGCTAATTCAATCAAGGAAACACTGCATGTTGGTGAAGGGCATATTGAAGAAGGATCATCCGAGTGGTTCTTGTGGGAGAACAACTCCATTTGGCTCACTAACGTCACACACCATCAGGCTTCCAAGCAGCTCTCAAGGAAACTCAGGTTTCACACTCTATGCTTAGTGCCCTTTGAGTGCATTATCTAGGAATGAACCTGGTAGACCATCCCACACAAACGAATGCTCCACATGCGGGTTTCACATGCCACCAACTCCACATTCACAGGCAACTTCAGCGCCACAGCCGTTTTCAGATAGCCCTCAATGCAAAGGCTCTAGACGCAAATATTGGTGTGAGAGCTAATTCAATCAAGGAAACACTGCATGTTGGTGAAGGGCATATTGAAGAAGGATCAGCCGAGTGGTTCTTGTGGGAGAACAACTCCATTTGGCTCACTAACTTCACACACCATCAGGCTTCCAAGCAGCTCTCAAGGAAACTCAGTTTTCACACTCTATGCTTAGTGCCCTTTGTGCGCCTAGGACTGAAATGAAGCTTGGTCAGCATCCCACACAAACGAATGCTCCACATGCGGGTTTCACATGCCACCAACTCCACATTCACAGGCAACTTCAGCGCCACAGCCATTTTCAGATAGCCCTCAATGCAAAGGCTCTAGACGCAAATATTGGTGTGAGGCCTAATTCAATCAAGGAAACACTGCATGTTGGTGAAGGGCATATTGAAGAAGGATCAGCCGAGTGGTTCTTGTGGGAGAACAACTCCATTTGGCTCACTAACTTCACACACCATCAGGCTTCCAAGCAGCTCTCAAGGAAACTCAGTTTTCACACTCTATGCTTAGTGCCCTTTGTGTGCCTAGGACTGAAATGAAGCTTGGTCAGCATCCCACACAAACGAATGCTCCACATGCGGGTTTCACATGCCACCAACTCCACATTGACAGGCAACTTCAGCGCCACAGCCGTTTTCAGATAGCCCTCAATGCAAAGGCTCTAGACGCAAATATTGGTGTGAGAGCTAATTCAATCAAGGAAACACTGCATGTTGGTGAAGGGCATATTGAAGAAGGATCAGCCGAGTGGTTCTTGTGGGAGAACAACTGCATTTGGCTCACTAACTTCACACACCATCAGGCTTCCAAGCAGCTCTCAAGGAAACTCAGTTTTCACACTCTATGCTTAGTGCCCTATGAGTGCCTAGGACTGAAATGAACCTGGTAGAGCATCCCACAGAAACGAATGCTCCACATGCGGGTTTCACATGCCACCAACTCCACATTGACAGGCAAATTTAGCGCCACAGTCGTTTTCAGATAGCGCTCAATGCAAAGGCTCTAGATGCAAATATTGGTGTGAGAGCTAATTCAATCAAGGAAACACTGCATGTTGGTGAAGGGCATATTGAAGAAGGATCAGCCGAGTGGTTCTTGTGGGAGAACAACTCCATTTGGCTCACTAACTTCACACACCATCAGGCTTCCAAGCAGCTCTCAAGGAAACTCAGTTTTCACACTCTATGCTTAGTGCCCTATGAGTGCCTAGGACTGAAATGAACCTGGTAGAGCATCCCACAGAAACGAATGCTCCACATGCGGGTTTCACATGCCACCAACTCCACATTCACAGGCAACTTCAGCGCCACAGTCGTTTTCAGATAGCCCTCAATGCAAAGGCTCTAGACGCAAATATTGGTGTGAGAGCTAATTCAATCAAGGAAACACTGCATGTTGGTGAAGTGCATATTGAAGAATGATCAGCCGAGTGGTTCTTGTGGGAGAACAACTCCATTTGGCTCACTAACTTAACACACCATCAGGCTTCCAAGCAGCTCTCAAGGAAACTCAGTTTTCACACTCTATGCTTAGTGCCCTTTGTGTGCCTAGGACTGAAATGAAGCTTGGTCAGCATCCCACACAAACGAATGCTCCACATGCGGGTTTCACATGCCACCAACTCCACATTCACAGGCAACTTCAGCGCCACAGCCGTTTTCAGATAGCCCTCAATGCAAAGGCTCTAGACGCAAATATTGGTGTGAGAGCTAATTCAATCAAGGAAACACTGCATGTTGGTGAAGGGCATATTGAAGAAGGATCAGCCGAGTGGTTCTTGTGGGAGAACAACTCCATTTGGCTCACTAACTTCACACACCATCAGGCTTCCAAGCAGCTCTCAAGGAAACTCAGGTTTCACACTCTATGCTTAGTGCCCTTTGTGTGCCTAGGACTGAAATGAGGCTTGGTCAGCATCCCACACAAACGAATGCTCCACATGCGGGTTTCACATGCCACCAACTCCACATTCACAGGCAACTTCAGCGCCACAGCCGTTTTCAGATAGCCCTCAATGCAAAGGCTCTAGACGCAAATATTGGTGTGAGAGCTAATTCAATCAAGGAAACACTGCATGTTGGTGAAGGGCATATTGAAGAAGGATCAGCCGAGTGGTTCTTGTGGGAGAACAACTCCATTTGGCTCACTAACTTCACACACCATCAGGCTTCCAAGCAGCTCTCAAGGAAACTCAGTTTTCACACTCTATGCTTAGTGCCCTTTGTATGGCTAGGACTGAAATGAACCTGGTAGAGCATCCCACAGAAACGAATGCTCCACATGCGGGTTTCACACGCCACCAACTCCACATTGACAGGCAACTTCAGCGCCACAGTCGTTTTCAGATAGCCCTCAATGCAAAGGCTCTAGATGCAAATATTGGTGTGAGAGCTAATTCAATCAAGGAAACACTGCATGTTGGTGAAGGGCATATTGAAGAAGGATCAGCCGAGTGGTTCTTGTGGGAGAACAACTCCATTTGGCTCACTAACTTCACACACCATCAGGCTTCCAAGCAGCTCTCAAGGAAACTCAGTTTTCACACTATATGCTTAGTGCCCTATGAGTGCCTAGGACTGAAATGAACCTTGTAGACCATCCCACACAAACGAATGCTCCACATGCGGGTTTCACATGCCACCAACTCCACATTCACAGGCAACTTCAGCGCCACAGTCGTTTTCAGATAGCCCTCAATGCAAAGGCTCTAGACGCAAATATTGGTGTGAGAGCTAATTCAATCAAGGAAACACTGCATGTTGGTGAAGTGCATATTGAAGAAGGATCAGCCGAGTGGTTCTTGTGGGAGAACAACTCCATTTGGCTCACTAACTTCACACACCATCAGGCTTCCAAGCAGCTCTCAAGGAAACTCAGTTTTCACACTCTATGCTTAGTGCCCTTTGTGTGCCTAGGACTGAAATGAAGCTTGGTCAGCATCCCACACAAACGAATGCTCCACATGCGGGTTTCACATGCCACCAACTCCACATTCACAGGCAACTTCAGCGCCACAGCCGTTTTCAGATAGCCCTCAATGCAAAGGCTCTAGACGCAAATATTGGTGTGAGAGCTAATTCAATCAAGGAAACACTGCATGTTGGTGAAGGGCATATTGAAGAAGGATCAGCCGAGTGGTTCTTGTGGGAGAACAACTCCATTTGGCTCACTAACTTCACACACCATCAGGCTTCCAAGCAGCTCTCAAGGAAACTCAGGTTTCACACTCTATGCTTAGTGCCCTTTGTGTGCCTAGGACTGAAATGAGGCTTGGTCAGCATCCCACACAAACGAATGCTCCACATGCGGGTTTCACATGCCACCAACTCCACATTCACAGGCAACTTCAGCGCCACAGCCGTTTTCAGATAGCCCTCAATGCAAAGGCTCTAGACGCAAATATTGGTGTGAGAGCTAATTCAATCAAGGAAACACTGCATGTTGGTGAAGGGCATATTGAAGAAGGATCAGCCGAGTGGTTCTTGTGGGAGAACAACTCCATTTGGCTCACTAACTTCACACACCATCAGGCTTCCAAGCAGCTCTCAAGGAAACTTAGTTTTCACACTCTATGCTTAGTGCCCTGTGAGTGCCTAGGACTGAAATGAACCTGGTAGAGCATCCCACACAAACGAATGCTCCACATGCGGGTTTCACATGCCACCAACTCCACATTCACAGGCAACTTCAGCGCCACAGCCGTTTTCAGATAGCCCTCAATGCAAAGGCTCTAGACGCAAATATTGGTGTGAGAGCTAATTCAATCAAGGAAACACTGCATGTTGGTGAAGGGCATATTGAAGAAGGATCAGCCGAGTGGTTCTTGTGGGAGAACAACTCCATTTGGCTCACTAACTTCACACACCATCAGGCTTCCAAGCAGCTCTCAAGGAAACTCAGTTTTCACACTCTAGGCTTAGTGCCCTTTGAGTGCCCAGGACTGAAATGAACCTGGTAGAGCATCCCACACAAACGAATGCTCCACATGCGGGTTTCACATGCCACCAACTCCAAATTCACAGGCAACTTCAGCGCCACAGCCGTTTTCAGATAGCCCTCAATGCAAAGGCTCTAGATGCAAATATTGGTGTGAGAGCTAATTCAATCAAGGAAACACTGCATGTTGGTGAAGGGCATATTGAAGAAGGATCAGCCGAGTGGTTCTTGTGGGAGAACAACTCCATTTGGCTCACTAACTTCACACACCATCAGGCTTCCAAGCAGCTCTCAAGGAAACTCAGGTTTCACACTCTATGCTTAGTGCCCTTTGTGTTCCTAGGACTGAAATGAAGCTTGGTCAGCATCCCACAGAAACGAATGCTCCACATGCGGGTTTCACATGCCACCAACTCCACATTCACAGGCAACCTCAGCGCCACAGCCGTTTTCAGATAGCCCTCAATGCAAAGGCTCTAGACGCAAATATTGGTGTGAGAGCTAATTCAATCAAGGAAACACTGCATGTTGGTGAAGGGCATATTGAAGAAGGATCAGCCGAGTGGTTCTTGTGGGAGAACAACTCCATTTGGCTCACTAACTTCACACACCATCAGGCATCCAAGCAGCTCTCAAGGAAACTCAGTTTTCACACTCTAGGCTTAGTGCCCTTTGTGCGCCTAGGACTGAAATGAAGCTTGGTCAGCATCCCACACAAACGAATGCTCCACATGCGGGTTTCACATGCCACCAACTCCACATTCACAGGCAACTTCAGCGCCACAGCCGTTTTCAGATAGCCCTCAATGCAAAGGCTCTAGACGCAAATATTGGTGTGAGAGCTAATTCAATCAAGGAAACACTGCATGTTGGTGAAGGGCATATTGAAGAAGGATCAGCCGAGTGGTTCTTGTGGGAGAACAACTCCATTTGGCTCACTAACTTCACACACCATCAGGCTTCCAAGCAGCTCTCAAGGAAACTCAGGTTTCACACTCTATGCTTAGTGCCCTTTGTGCGCCTAGGACTGAAATGAAGCTTGGTCAGCATCCCACACAAACGAATGCTCCACATGCGGGTTTCACATGCCACCAACTCCACATTCACAGGCAACTTCAGCGCCACAGCCGTTTTCAGATAGCCCTCAATGCAAAGGCTCTAGACGCAAATATTGGTGTGAGAGCTAATTCAATCAAGGAAACACTGCATGTTGGTGAAGGGCATATTGAAGAAGGATCAGCCGAGTGGTTCTTGTGGGAGAACAACTCCATTTGGCTCACTAACTTCACACACCATCAGGCTTCCAAGCAGCTCTCAAGGAAACTCAGTTTTCACACTCTATGCTTAGTGCCCTTTGTGTGCCTAGGACTGAAATGAAGCTTGGTCAGCATCCCACACAAACGAATGCTCCACATGCGGGTTTCACATGCCACCAACTCCACATTCACAGGCAACTTCAGCGCCACAGCCGTTTTCAGATAGCCCTCAATGCAAAGGCTCTAGACGCAAATATTGGTGTGAGAGCTAATTCAATCAAGGAAACACTGCATGTTGGTGAAGGGCATATTGAAGAAGGATCAGCCGAGTGGTTCTTGTGGGAGAACAACTCCATTTGGCTCACTAACTTCACACACCATCAGGCTTCCAAGCAGCTCTCAAGGAAACTCAGTTTTCACACTCTATGCTTAGTGCCCTTTGAGTGCCTAGGACTGAAATGAACCTGGTAGACCATCCCACACAAACGAATGCTCCACATGCGGGTTTCACATGCCACCAACTCCACATTCACAGGCAACTTCAGCGCCACAGCCGTTTTCAGATAGCCCTCAATGCAAAGGCTCTAGACGCAAATATTGGTGTGAGAGCTAATTGAATCAAGGAAACACTGCGTGTTGGTGAAGGGCATATTGAAGAAGGATCAGCCGAGTGGTTCTTGTGGGAGAACAACTCCATTTGGCTCACTAACTTCACACACCATCAGGCTTCCAAGCAGCTCTCAAGGAAACTCAGTTTTCACACTCTATGCTTAGTGCCCTTTGAGTGCATTATCTAGGAATGAACCTTGTAGACCATCCCACACAAACGAATGCTCCACATGCGGGTTTCACATGCCACCAACTCCACATTCACAGGCAACTTCAGCGCCACAGCCGTTTTCAGATAGCCCTCAATGCAAAGGCTCTAGACGCCAATATTGGTGTGAGAGCTAATTCAATCAAGGAAACACTGCATGTTGGTGAAGGGCATATTGAAGAAGGATCAGCCGAGTGGTTCTTGTGGGAGAACAACTCCATTTGGCTCACTAACTTCACACACCATCAGGCTTCCAAGCAGCTCTCAAGGAAACTCAGGTTTCACACTCTATGCTTAGTGCCCTTTGTGTTCCTAGGACTGAAATGAAGCTTGGTCAGCATCCCACACAAACGAATGCTCCACATGCGGGTTTCACATGCCACCAACTCCACATTCACAGGCAACTTCAGCGCCACAGCCGTTTTCAGATAGCCCTCAATGCAAAGGCTCTAGACGCAAATATTGGTGTGAGAGCTAATTCAATCAAGGAAACACTGCATGTTGGTGAAGGGCATATTGAAGAAGGATCAGCCGAGTGGTTCTTGTGGGAGAACAACTCCATTTGGCTCACTAACTTCACACACCATCAGGCTTCCAAGCAGCTCTCAAGGAAACTCAGTTTTCACACTCTATGCTTAGTGCCCTTTGTGTGCCTAGCACTGAAATGAAGCTTGGTCAGCATCCCACACAAACGAATGCTCCACATGCGGGTTTCACATGCCACCAACTCCACATTCACAGGCAACTTCAGCGCCACAGCCGTTTTCAGATAGCCCTCAATGCAAAGGCTCTAGACGCAAATATTGGTGTGAGAGCTAATTCAATCAAGGAAACACTGCATGTTGGTGAAGGGCATATTGAAGAAGGATCAGCCGAGTGGTTCTTGTGGGAGAACAACTCCATTTGGCTCACTAACTTCACACACCATCAGGCTTCCAAGCAGCTCTCAAGGAAACTCAGGTTTCACACTCTATGCTTAGTGCCCTTTGTGTGCCTAGGACTGAAATGAAGCTTGGTCAGCATCCCGCACAAACGAATGCTCCACATGCGGGTTTCACATGCCACCAACTCCACATTCACAGGCAACTTCAGCGCCACAGCCGTTTTCAGATAGCCCTCAATGCAAAGGCTCTAGACGCAAATATTGGTGTGAGAGCTAATTCAATCAAGGAAACACTGCATGTTGGTGAAGGGCATATTGAAGAAGGATCAGCCGAGTGGTTCTTGTGGGAGAAAAACTGCATTTGGCTCACTAACTTCACACACCATCAGGCTTCCAAGCAGCTCTCAAGGAAACTCAGTTTTCACACTCCATGCTTAGTGCCCTATGAGTGCCTAGGACTGAAATGAACCTGGTAGAGCATCCCACACAAACGAATGCTCCACATGCGGGTTTCACATGCCACCAACTCCACATTGACAGGCAACTTTAGCGCCACAGTCGTTTTCAGATAGCCCTCAATGCAAAGGCTCTAGACGCAAATATTGGTGTGAGAGCTAATTCAATCAAGGAAACACTGCATGTTGGTGAAGGGCATATTGAAGAAGGATCAGCCGAGTGGTTCTTGTGGGAGAACAACTCCATTTGGCTCACTAACTTCACACACCATCAGGCTTCCAAGCAGCTCTCAAGGAAACTCAGTTTTCACACTCTATGCTTAGTGCCCTTTGAGTGCATTATCTAGGAATGGACCTGGTAGACCATCCCACACAAACGAATGCTCCACATGCGGGTTTCACATGCCACCAACTCCACATTCACAGGCAACTTCAGCACCACAGCCGTTTTCAGATAGCCCTCAATGCAAAGGCTCTAGACGCAAATATTGGTGTGAGAGCTAATTCAATCAAGGAAACACTGCATGTTGGTGAAGGGCATATTGAAGAAGGATCAGCCGAGTGGTTCTTGTGGGAGAACAACTCCATTTGGCTCACTAACTTCACACACCATCAGGCTTCCAAGCAGCTCTCAAGGAAACTCAGTTTTCACACTCTATGCTTAGTGCCCTTTGTATGGCTAGGACTGAAATGAACCTGGTAGAGCATCCCACACAAACGAATGCTCCACATGCGGGTTTCACATGCCACCAACTCCACATTCACAGGCAACTTCAGCGCCACAGTCGTTTTCAGATAGCCCTCAATGCAAAGGCTCTAGACGCAAATATTGGTGTGAGAGCTAATTCAATCAAGGAAACACTGCATGTTGGTGAAGGGCATATTGAAGAAGGATCAGCCGAGTGGTTCTTGTGGGAGAACAACTCCATTTGGCTCACTAACTTCACACACCATCAGGCTTCCAAGCAGCTCTCAAGGAAACTCAGTTTTCACACTCTATGCTTAGTGCCCTTTGTGTGCCTAGGACTGAAATGAAGCTTGGTCAGCATCCCACACAAACGAATGCTCCACATGCGGGTTTCACATGCCACCAACTCCACATTCACAGGCAACTTCAGCGCCACAACCGTTTTCAGATAGCCCTCAATGCAAAGGCTCTAGACGCAAATATTGGTGTGAGAGCTAATTCAATCAAGGAAACACTGCATGTTGGTGAAGGGCATATTGAAGAAGGATCAGCCGAGTGGTTCTTGTGGGAGAACAACTCCATTTGGCTCACTAACTTCACACACCATCAGGCTTCCAAGCAGCTCTCAAGGAAACTCAGTTTTCACACTCTATGCTTAGTGCCCTTTGAGTGCATTATCTAGGAATGGACCTGGTAGACCATCCCACACAAACGAATGCTCCACATGCGGGTTTCACATGCCACCAACTCCACATTCACAGGCAACTTCAGCGCCACAGCCGTTTTCAGATAGCCCTCAATGCAAAGGCTCTAGACGCAAATATTGGTGTGAGAGCTAATTCAATCAAGGAAACACTTCATGTTGGTGAAGGGCATATTGAAGAAGGATCAGCCGAGTGGTTCTTGTGGGAGAACAACTCCATTTGGCTCACTAACTTCACACACCATCAGGCTTCCAAGCAGCTCTCAAGGAAACTCAGTTTTCACACTCTAGGCTTAGTGCCCTTTGTGCGCCTAGGACTGAAATGAAGCTTGGTCAGCATCCCACACAAACGAATGCTCCACATGCGGGTTTCACATGCCACCAACTCCACATTCACAGGCAACTTCAGCGCCACAGCCGTTTTCAGATAGCCCTCAATGCAAAGGCTCTAGACGCAAATATTGGTGTGAGAGCTAATTCAATCAAGGAAACACTGCATGTTGGTGAAGGGCATATTGAAGAAGGATCAGCCGAGTGGTTCTTGTGGGAGAACAACTCCATTTGGCTCACTAACTTCACACACCATCAGGCTTCCAAGCAGCTCTCAAGGAAACTCAGGTTTCACACTCTATGCTTAGTGCCCTTTGTGCGCCTAGGACTGAAATGAAGCTTGGTCAGCATCCCACACAAACGAATGCTCCACATGCGGGTTTCACATGCCACCAACTCCACATTCACAGGCAACTTCAGCGCCACAGCCGTTTTCAGATAGCCCTCAATGCAAAGGCTCTAGACGCAAATATTGGTGTGAGAGCTAATTCAATCAAGGAAACACTGCATGTTGGTGAAGGGCATATTGAAGAAGGATCAGCCGAGTGGTTCTTGTGGGAGAACAACTCCATTTGGCTCACTAACTTCACACACCATCAGGCTTCCAAGCAGCTCTCAAGGAAACTCAGTTTTCACACTCTATGCTTAGTGCCCTTTGTGTGCCTAGGACTGAAATGAAGCTTGGTCAGCATCCCACACAAACGAATGCTCCACATGCGGGTTTCACATGCCACCAACTCCACATTCACAGGCAACTTCAGCGCCACAGCCGTTTTCAGATAGCCCTCAATGCAAAGGCTCTAGACGCAAATATTGGTGTGAGAGCTAATTCAATCAAGGAAACACTGCATGTTGGTGAAGGGCATATTGAAGAAGGATCAGCCGAGTGGTTCTTGTGGGAGAACAACTCCATTTGGCTCACTAACTTCACACACCATCAGGCTTCCAAGCAGCTCTCAAGGAAACTCAGTTTTCACACTCTATGCTTAGTGCCCTTTGAGTGCCTAGGACTGAAATGAACCTGGTAGACCATCCCACACAAACGAATGCTCCACATGCGGGTTTCACATGCCACCAACTCCACATTCACAGGCAACTTCAGCGCAACAGCCGTTTTCAGATAGCCCTCAATGCAAAGGCTCTAGACGCAAATATTGGTGTGAGAGCTAATTGAATCAAGGAAACACTGCGTGTTGGTGAAGGGCATATTGAAGAAGGATCAGCCGAGTGGTTCTTGTGGGAGAACAACTCCATTTGGCTCACTAACTTCACACACCATCAGGCTTCCAAGCAGCTCTCAAGGAAACTCAGTTTTCACACTCTATGCTTAGTGCCCTTTGAGTGCATTATCTAGGAATGAACCTTGTAGACCATCCCACACAAACGAATGCTCCACATGCGGGTTTCACATGCCACCAACTCCACATTCACAGGCAACTTCAGCGCCACAGCCGTTTTCAGATAGCCCTCAATGCAAAGGCTCTAGACGCCAATATTGGTGTGAGAGCTAATTCAATCAAGGAAACACTGCATGTTGGTGAAGGGCATATTGAAGAAGGATCAGCCGAGTGGTTCTTGTGGGAGAACAACTCCATTTGGCTCACTAACTTCACACACCATCAGGCTTCCAAGCAGCTCTCAAGGAAACTCAGTTTTCACACTCTATGCTTAGTGCCCTTTGAGTGCATTATCTAGGAATGGACCTGGTAGACCATCCCACACAAACGAATGCTCCACATGCGGGTTTCACATGCCACCAACTCCACATTCACAGGCAACTTCAGCGCCACAGCCGTTTTCAGATAGCCCTCAATGCAAAGGCTCTAGACGCAAATATTGGTGTGAGAGCTAATTCAATCAAGGAAACACTTCATGTTGGTGAAGGGCATATTGAAGAAGGATCAGCCGAGTGGTTCTTGTGGGAGAACAACTCCATTTGGCTCACTAACTTCACACACCATCAGGCTTCCAAGCAGCTCTCAAGGAAACTCAGTTTTCACACTCTAGGCTTAGTGCCCTTTGTGCGCCTAGGACTGAAATGAAGCTTGGTCAGCATCCCACACAAACGAATGCTCCACATGCGGGTTTCACATGCCACCAACTCCACATTCACAGGCAACTTCAGCGCCACAGCCGTTTTCAGATAGCCCTCAATGCAAAGGCTCTAGACGCAAATATTGGTGTGAGAGCTAATTCAATCAAGGAAACACTGCATGTTGGTGAAGGGCATATTGAAGAAGGATCAGCCGAGTGGTTCTTGTGGGAGAACAACTCCATTTGGCTCACTAACTTCACACACCATCAGGCTTCCAAGCAGCTCTCAAGGAAACTCAGGTTTCACACTCTATGCTTAGTGCCCTTTGTGCGCCTAGGACTGAAATGAAGCTTGGTCAGCATCCCACACAAACGAATGCTCCACATGCGGGTTTCACATGCCACCAACTCCACATTCACAGGCAACTTCAGCGCCACAGCCGTTTTCAGATAGCCCTCAATGCAAAGGCTCTAGACGCAAATATTGGTGTGAGAGCTAATTCAATCAAGGAAACACTGCATGTTGGTGAAGGGCATATTGAAGAAGGATCAGCCGAGTGGTTCTTGTGGGAGAACAACTCCATTTGGCTCACTAACTTCACACACCATCAGGCTTCCAAGCAGCTCTCAAGGAAACTCAGTTTTCACACTCTATGCTTAGTGCCCTTTGTGTGCCTAGGACTGAAATGAAGCTTGGTCAGCATCCCACACAAACGAATGCTCCACATGCGGGTTTCACATGCCACCAACTCCACATTCACAGGCAACTTCAGCGCCACAGCCGTTTTCAGATAGCCCTCAATGCAAAGGCTCTAGACGCAAATATTGGTGTGAGAGCTAATTCAATCAAGGAAACACTGCATGTTGGTGAAGGGCATATTGAAGAAGGATCAGCCGAGTGGTTCTTGTGGGAGAACAACTCCATTTGGCTCACTAACTTCACACACCATCAGGCTTCCAAGCAGCTCTCAAGGAAACTCAGTTTTCACACTCTATGCTTAGTGCCCTTTGAGTGCCTAGGACTGAAATGAACCTGGTAGACCATCCCACACAAACGAATGCTCCACATGCGGGTTTCACATGCCACCAACTCCACATTCACAGGCAACTTCAGCGCAACAGCCGTTTTCAGATAGCCCTCAATGCAAAGGCTCTAGACGCAAATATTGGTGTGAGAGCTAATTGAATCAAGGAAACACTGCGTGTTGGTGAAGGGCATATTGAAGAAGGATCAGCCGAGTGGTTCTTGTGGGAGAACAACTCCATTTGGCTCACTAACTTCACACACCATCAGGCTTCCAAGCAGCTCTCAAGGAAACTCAGTTTTCACACTCTATGCTTAGTGCCCTTTGAGTGCATTATCTAGGAATGAACCTTGTAGACCATCCCACACAAACGAATGCTCCACATGCGGGTTTCACATGCCACCAACTCCACATTCACAGGCAACTTCAGCGCCACAGCCGTTTTCAGATAGCCCTCAATGCAAAGGCTCTAGACGCCAATATTGGTGTGAGAGCTAATTCAATCAAGGAAACACTGCATGTTGGTGAAGGGCATATTGAAGAAGGATCAGCCGAGTGGTTCTTGTGGGAGAACAACTCCATTTGGCTCACTAACTTCACACACCATCAGGCTTCCAAGCAGCTCTCAAGGAAACTCAGGTTTCACACTCTATGCTTAGTGCCCTTTGTGTTCCTAGGACTGAAATGAAGCTTGGTCAGCATCCCACACAAACGAATGCTCCACATGCGGGTTTCACATGCCACCAACTCCACATTCACAGGCAACTTCAGCGCCACAGCCGTTTTCAGATAGCCCTCAATGCAAAGGCTCTAGACGCAAATATTCGTGTGAGAGCTAATTCAATCAAGGAAACACTGCATGTTGGTGAAGGGCATATTGAAGAAGGATCAGCCGAGTGGTTCTTGTGGGAGAACAACTCCATTTGGCTCACTAACTTCACACACCATCAGGCTTCCAAGCAGCTCTCAAGGAAACTCAGTTTTCACACTCTATGCTTAGTGCCCTTTGAGTGCATTATCTAGGAATGAACCTGGTAGACCATCCCACACAAACGAATGCTCCACATGCGGGTTTCACATGCCACCAACTCCACATTCACAGGCAACTTCAGCGCCACAGCCGTTTTCAGATAGCCCTCAATGCAAAGGCTCTAGACGCAAATATTGGTGTGAGAGCTAATTCAATCAAGGAAACACTGCATGTTGGTGAAGGGCATATTGAAGAAGGATCAGCCGAGTGGTTCTTGTGGGAGAACAACTCCATTTGGCTCACTAACTTCACACACCATCAGGCTTCCAAGCAGCTCTCAAGGAAACTCAGTTTTCACACTCTATGCTTAGTGCCCTTTGTGTGCCTAGGACTGAAATGAAGCTTGGTCAGCATCCCACACAAACGAATGCTCCACATGCGGGTTTCACATGCCACCAACTCCACATTCACAGGCAACTTCAGCGCCACAGCCGTTTTCAGATAGCCCTCAATGCAAAGGCTCTAGACGCAAATATTGGTGTGAGAGCTAATTCAATCAAGGAAACACTGCATGTTGGTGAAGGGCATATTGAAGAAGGATCAGCCGAGTGGTTCTTGTGGGAGAACAACTCCATTTGGCTCACTAACTTCACACACCATCAGGCTTCCAAGCAGCTCTCAAGGAAACTCAGTTTTCACACTCTATGCTTAGTGCCCTTTGTGTGCCTAGGACTGAAATGAAGCTTGGTCAGCATCCCGCACAAACGAATGCTCCACATGCGGGTTTCACATGCCACCAACTCCACATTCACAGGCAACTTCAGCGCCACAGCCGTTTTCAGATAGCCCTCAATGCAAAGGCTCTAGACGCAAATATTGGTGTGAGAGCTAATTCAATCAAGGAAACACTGCATGTTGGTGAAGGGCATATTGAAGAAGGATCAGCCGAGTGGTTCTTGTGGGAGAAAAACTGCATTTGGCTCACTAACTTCACACACCATCAGGCTTCCAAGCAGCTCTCAAGGAAACTCAGTTTTCACACTCCATGCTTAGTGCCCTATGAGTGCCTAGGACTGAAATGAACCTGGTAGAGCATCCCACACAAACGAATGCTCCACATGCGGGTTTCACATGCCACCAACTCCACATTGACAGGCAACTTTAGCGCCACAGTCGTTTTCAGATAGCCCTCAATGCAAAGGCTCTAGATGCAAATATTGGTGTGAGAGCTAATTCAATCAAGGAAACAATGCATGTTGGTGAAGGGCATATTGAAGAAGGATCAGCCGAGTGGTTCTTGTGGGAGAACAACTCCATTTGGCTCACTAACTTCACACACCATCAGGCTTCCAAGCAGCTCTCAAGGAAACTCAGTTTTCACACTCTATGCTTAGTGCCCTTTGAGTGCATTATCTAGGAATGGACCTGGTAGACCATCCCACACAAACGAATGCTCCACATGCGGGTTTCACATGCCACCAACTCCACATTCACAGGCAACTTCAGCGCCACAGCCGTTTTCAGATAGCCCTCAATGCAAAGGCTCTAGACGCAAATATTGGTGTGAGAGCTAATTCAATCAAGGAAACACTGCATGTTGGTGAAGGGCATATTGAAGAAGGATCAGCCGAGTGGTTCTTGTGGGAGAACAACTCCATTTGGCTCACTAACTTCACACACCATCAGGCTTCCAAGCAGCTCTCAAGGAAACTCAGTTTTCACACTCTATGCTTAGTGCCCTTTGTATGGCTAGGACTGAAATGAACCTGGTAGAGCATCCCACACAAACGAATGCTCCACATGCGGGTTTCACATGCCACCAACTCCACATTCACAGGCAACTTCAGCGCCACAGTCGTTTTCAGATAGCCCTCAATGCAAAGGCTCTAGACGCAAATATTGGTGTGAGAGCTAATTCAATCAAGGAAACACTGCATGTTGGTGAAGGGCATATTGAAGAAGGATCAGCCGAGTGGTTCTTGTGGGAGAACAACTCCATTTGGCTCACTAACTTCACACACCATCAGGCTTCCAAGCAGCTCTCAAGGAAACTCAGTTTTCACACTCTATGCTTAGTGCCCTTTGTGTGCCTAGGACTGAAATGAAGCTTGGTCAGCATCCCACACAAACGAATGCTCCACATGCGGGTTTCACATGCCACCAACTCCACATTCACAGGCAACTTCAGCGCCACAACCGTTTTCAGATAGCCCTCAATTCAAAGGCTCTAGACGCAAATATTGGTGTGAGAGCTAATTCAATCAAGGAAACACTGCATGTTGGTGAAGGGCATATTGAAGAAGGATCAGCCGAGTGGTTCTTGTGGGAGAACAACTCCATTTGGCTCACTAACTTCACACACCATCAGGCTTCCAAGCAGCTCTCAAGGAAACTCAGTTTTCACACTCTATGCTTAGTGCCCTTTGAGTGCATTATCTAGGAATGGACCTGGTAGACCATCCCACACAAACGAATGCTCCACATGCGGGTTTCACATGCCACCAACTCCACATTCACAGGCAACTTCAGCGCCACAGCCGTTTTCAGATAGCCCTCAATGCAAAGGCTCTAGACGCAAATATTGGTGTGAGAGCTAATTCAATCAAGGAAACACTTCATGTTGGTGAAGGGCATATTGAAGAAGGATCAGCCGAGTGGTTCTTGTGGGAGAACAACTCCATTTGGCTCACTAACTTCACACACCATCAGGCTTCCAAGCAGCTCTCAAGGAAACTCAGTTTTCACACTCTATGCTTAGTGCCCTTTGTGTGCCTAGGACTGAAATGAAGCTTGGTGAGCATCCCACACAAACGAATGCTCCACATGCGGGTTTCACATGCCACCAACTCCACATTCACAGGCAACTTCAGCGCCACAGCCGTTTTCAGATAGCCCTCAATGCAAAGGCTCTAGACGCAAATATTGGTGTGAGAGCTAATTCAATCAAGGAAACACTGCATGTTGGTGAAGGGCATATTGAAGAAGGATCAGCCGAGTGGTTCTTGTGGGAGAACAACTCCATTTGGCTCACTAACTTCACACACCATCAGGCTTCCAAGCAGCTCTCAAGGAAACTCAGTTTTCACACTCTATGCTTAGTGCCCTTTGTGTGCCTAGGACTGAAATGAAGCTTGGTCAGCATCCCACACAAACGAATGCTCCACATGCGGGTTTCACATGCCACCAACTCCACATTCACAGGCAACTTCAGCGCCACAGCCGTTTTCAGATAGCCCTCAATGCAAAGGCTCTAGACGCAAATATTGGTGTGAGAGCTAATTCAATCAAGGAAACACTGCATGTTGGTGAAGGGCATATTGAAGAAGGATCAGCCGAGTGGTTCTTGTGGGAGAACAACTCCATTTGGCTCACTAACTTCACACACCATCAGGCTTCCAAGCAGCTCTCAAGGAAACTCAGTTTTCACACTCTATGCTTAGTGCCCTTTGAGTGCATTATCTAGGAATGGACCTGGTAGACCATCCCACACAAACGAATGCTCCACATGCGGGTTTCACATGCCACCAACTCCACATTCACAGGCAACTTCAGCGCCACAGCCGTTTTCAGAAAGCCCTCAATGCAAAGGCTCTAGACGCAAATATTGGTGTGAGAGCTAATTCAATCAAGGAAACACTGCATGTTGGTGAAGGGCATATTGAAGAAGGATCAGCCGAGTGGTTCTTGTGGGAGAACAACTCCATTTGGCTCACTAACTTCACACACCATCAGGCTTCCAAGCAGCTCTCAAGGAAACTCAGTTTTCACACTCTATGCTTAGTGCCCTTTGAGTGCATTATCTAGGAATGGACCTGGTAGAGCATCCCACACAAACGAATGCTCCACATGCGGGTTTCACATGCCACCAACTCCACATTCACAGGCAACTTCAGCGCCACAGCCGTTTTCAGATAGCCCTCAATGCAAAGGCTCTAGACGCAAATATTGGTGTGAGAGCTAATTCAATCAAGGAAACACTGCATGTTGGTGAAGGGCATATTGAAGAAGGATCAGCCGAGTGGTTCTTGTGGGAGAACAACTCCATTTGGCTCACTAACTTCACACACCATCAGGCTTCCAAGCAGCTCTCAAGGAAACTCAGTTTTCACACTCTATGCTTAGTGCTCTTTGTGTGCCTAGGACTGAAATGAAACTTGGTCAGCATCCCACACAAACGAATGCTCCACATGCGGGTTTCACATGCCACCAACTCCACATTCACAGGCAACTTCAGCGCCACAGTCGTTTTCAGATAGCCCTCAATGCAAAGGCTCTAGACGCAAATATTGGTGTGAGAGCTAATTCAATCAAGGAAACACTGCATGTTGGTGAAGGGCATATTGAAGAAGGATCAGCCTAGTGGTTCTTGTGGGAGAACAACTCCATTTGGCTCACTAACTTCACACACCATCAGGCTTCCAAGCAGCTCTCAAGGAAACTCAGTTTTCACACTCTATGCTTAGTGCCCTTTGAGTGCATTATCTAGGAATGGACCTGGTAGAGCATCCCACACAAACGAATGCTCCACATGCGGGTTTCACATGCCACCAACTCCACATTCACAGGCAACTTCAGCGCCACAGCCGTTTTCAGATAGCCCTCAATGCAAAGGCTCTAGACGCAAATATTGGTGTGAGAGCTAATTCAATCAAGGAAACACTGCATGTTGGTGAAGGGCATATTGAAGAAGGATCAGCCGAGTGGTTCTTGTGGGAGAACAACTCCATTTGGCTCACTAACTTCACACACCATCAGGCTTCCAAGCAGCTCTCAAGGAAACTCAGTTTTCACACTCTATGCTTAGTGCCCTTTGTATGGCTAGGACTGAAATGAACCTGGTAGAGCATCCCACACAAACGAATGCTCCACATGCGGATTTCACATGCCACCAACTCCACATTCACAGGCAACTTCAGCGCCACAGCCGTTTTCAGATAGCCCTCAATGCAAAGGCTCTAGACGCAAATATTGGTGTGAGAGCTAATTCAATCAAGGAAACACTGCATGTTGGTGAAGGGCATATTGAAGAAGGATCAGCCGAGTGGTTCTTGTGGGAGAACAACTCCATTTGGCTCACTAACTTCACACACCATCAGGCTTCCAAGCAGCTCTCAAGGAAACTCAGTTTTCACACTCTATGCTTAGTGCCCTTTGAGTGCATTATCTAGGAATGAACCTGGTAGAGCATCCCACACAAACGAATGCTCCACATGCGGGTTTCACATGCCACCAACTCCACATTCACAGGCAACTTCAGCGCCACAGCCATTTTCAGATAGCCCTCAATGCAAAGGCTCTAGACGCAAATATTGGTGTGAGAGCTAATTCAATCAAGGAAACACTGCATGTTGGTGAAGGGCATATTGAAGAAGGATCAGCCGAGTGGTTCTTGTGGGAGAACAACTCCATTTGGCTCACTAACTTCACATACCATCAGGCTTCCAAGCAGCTCTCAAGGAAACTCAGGTTGCACACTCTATGCTTAGTGCCCTTTGTGTGCCTAGGACTGAAATGAAGCTTGGTGAGCATCCCACACAAACGAATGCTCCACATGCGGGTTTCACATGCCACCAACTCCACATTCACAGGCAACTTCAGCGCCACAGCCGTTTTCAGATAGCCCTCAATGCAAAGGCTCTAGACGCAAATATTGGTGTGAGAGCTAATTCAATCAAGGAAACACTGCATGTTGGTGAAGGGCATATTGAAGAAGGATCAGCCGAGTGGTTCTTGTGGGAGAACAACTCCATTTGGCTCACTAACTTCACACACCATCAGGCTTCCAAGCAGCTCTCAAGGAAACTCAGTTTTCACACTCTATGCTTAGTGCCCTTTGAGTGCATTATCTAGGAATGGACCTGGTAGACCATCCCACACAAACGAATGCTCCACATGCGGGTTTCACATGCCACCAACTCCACATTCACAGGCAACTTCAGCGCCACAGCCGTTTTCAGATAGCCCTCAATGCAAAGGCTCTAGACGCAAATATTGGTGTGAGAGCTAATTCAATCAAGGAAACACTTCATGTTGGTGAAGGGCATATTGAAGAAGGATCAGCCGAGTGGTTCTTGTGGGAGAACAACTCCATTTGGCTCACTAACTTCACACACCATCAGGCTTCCAAGCAGCTCTCAAGGAAACTCAGTTTTCACACTCTATGCTTAGTGCCCTTTGAGTGCATTATCTAGGAATGGACCTGGTAGAGCATCCCACACAAACGAATGCTCCACATGCGGGTTTCACATGCCACCAACTCCACATTCACAGGCAACTTCAGCGCAACAGCCGTTTTCAGATAGCCCTCAATGCAAAGGCTCTAGACGCAAATATTGGTGTGAGAGCTAATTCAATCAAGGAAACACTGCATGTTGGTGAAGGGCATATTGAAGAAGGATCAGCCGAGTGGTTCTTGTGGGAGAACAACTCCATTTGGCTCACTAACTTCACACACCATCAGGCTTCCAAGCAGCTCTCAAGGAAACTCAGTTTTCACACTCTATGCTTAGTGCTCTTTGTGTGCCTAGGACTGAAATGAAACTTGGTCAGCATCCCACACAAACGAATGCTCCACATGCGGGTTTCACATGCCACCAACTCCACATTCACAGGCAACTTCAGCGCCACAGTCGTTTTCAGATAGCCCTCAATGCAAAGGCTCTAGACGCAAATATTGGTGTGAGAGCTAATTCAATCAAGGAAACACTGCATGTTGGTGAAGGGCATATTGAAGAAGGATCAGCCTAGTGGTTCTTGTGGGAGAACAACTCCATTTGGCTCACTAACTTCACACACCATCAGGCTTCCAAGCAGCTCTCAAGGAAACTCAGTTTTCACACTCTATGCTTAGTGCCCTTTGAGTGCATTATCTAGGAATGGACCTGGTAGAGCATCCCACACAAACGAATGCTCCACATGCGGGTTTCACATGCCACCAACTCCACATTCACAGGCAACTTCAGCGCCACAGCCGTTTTCAGATAGCCCTCAATGCAAAGGCTCTAGACGCAAATATTGGTGTGAGAGCTAATTCAATCAAGGAAACACTGCATGTTGGTGAAGGGCATATTGAAGAAGGATCAGCCGAGTGGTTCTTGTGGGAGAACAACTCCATTTGGCTCACTAACTTCACACACCATCAGGCTTCCAAGCAGCTCTCAAGGAAACTCAGTTTTCACACTCTATGCTTAGTGCCCTTTGTATGGCTAGGACTGAAATGAACCTGGTAGAGCATCCCACACAAACGAATGCTCCACATGCGGATTTCACATGCCACCAACTCCACATTCACAGGCAACTTCAGCGCCACAGCCGTTTTCAGATAGCCCTCAATGCAAAGGCTCTAGACGCAAATATTGGTGTGAGAGCTAATTCAATCAAGGAAACACTGCATGTTGGTGAAGGGCATATTGAAGAAGGATCAGCCGAGTGGTTCTTGTGGGAGAACAACTCCATTAGGCTCACTAACTTCACACACCATCAGGCTTCCAAGCAGCTCTCAAGGAAACTCAGTTTTCACACTCTATGCTTAGTGCCCTTTGAGTGCATTATCTAGGAATGAACCTGGTAGAGCATCCCACACAAACGAATGCTCCACATGCGGGTTTCACATGCCACCAACCACATTCACAGGCAACTTCAGCGCCACAGCCGTTTTCAGATAGCCCTCAATGCAAAGGCTCTAGACGCAAATATTGGTGTGAGAGCTAATTCAATCAAGGAAACACTGCATGTTGGTGAAGGGCATATTGAAGAAGGATCAGCCGAGTGGTTCTTGTGGGAGAACAACTCCATTTGGCTCACTAACTTCACACACCATCAGGCTTCCAAGCAGCTCTCAAGGAAACTCAGTTTTCACACTCTATGCTTAGTGCCCTTTGTGTGCCTAGGACTGAAATGAAGCTTGGTCAGCATCCCACACAAACGAATGCTCCACATGCGGGTTTCACATGCCACCAACTCCACATTCACAGGCAACTTCAGCGCCACAGCCGTTTTCAGATAGCCCTCAATGCAAAGGCTCTAGACGCAAATATTGGTGTGAGAGCTAATTCAATCAAGGAAACACTGCATGTTGGTGAAGGGCATATTGAAGAAGGATCAGCCGAGTGGTTCTTGTGGGAGAACAACTCCATTTGGCTCACTAACTTCACACACCATCAGGCTTCCAAGCAGCTCTCAAGGAAACTCAGTTTTCACACTCTATGCTTAGTGCCCTTTGAGTGCCTAGGACTGAAATGAACCTGGTAGACCATCCCACACAAACGAATGCTCCACATGCGGGTTTCACATGCCACCAACTCCACATTCACAGGCAACTTCAGCGCCACAGCCGTTTTCAGATAGCCCTCAATGCAAAGGCTCTAGACGCAAATATTGGTGTGAGAGCTAATTGAATCAAGGAAACACTGCGTGTTGGTGAAGGGCATATTGAAGAAGGATCAGCCGAGTGGTTCTTGTGGGAGAACAACTCCATTTGGCTCACTAACTTCACACACCATCAGGCTTCCAAGCAGCTCTCAAGGAAACTCAGTTTTTCACACACTCTATGCTTAGTGCCCTTTGAGTGCATTATCTAGGAATGAACCTTGTAGACCATCCCACACAAACGAATGCTCCACATGCGGGTTTCACATGCCACCAACTCCACATTCACAGGCAACTTCAGCGCCACAGCCGTTTTCAGATAGCCCTCAATGCAAAGGCTCTAGACGCCAATATTGGTGTGAGAGCTAATTCAATCAAGGAAACACTGCATGTTGGTGAAGGGCATATTGAAGAAGGATCAGCCGAGTGGTTCTTGTGGGAGAACAACTCCATTTGGCTCACTAACTTCACACACCATCAGGCTTCCAAGCAGCTCTCAAGGAAACTCAGGTTTCACACTCTATGCTTAGTGCCCTTTGTGTTCCTAGGACTGAAATGAAGCTTGGTCAGCATCCCACACAAACGAATGCTCCACATGCGGGTTTCACATGCCACCAACTCCACATTCACAGGCAACTTCAGCGCCACAGCCGTTTTCAGATAGCCCTCAATGCAAAGGCTCTAGACGCAAATATTGGTGTGAGAGCTAATTCAATCAAGGAAACACTGCATGTTGGTGAAGGGCATATTGAAGAAGGATCAGCCGAGTGGTTCTTGTGGGAGAACAACTCCATTTGGCTCACTAACTTCACACACCATCAGGCTTCCAAGCAGCTCTCAAGGAAACTCAGTTTTCACACTCTATGCTTAGTGCCCTTTGAGTGCATTATCTAGGAATGAACCTGGTAGACCATCCCACACAAACGAATGCTCCACATGCGGGTTTCACATGCCACCAACTCCACATTCACAGGCAACTTCAGCGCCACAGCCGTTTTCAGATAGCCCTCAATGCAAACGCTCTAGACGCAAATATTGGTGTGAGAGCTAATTCAATCAAGGAAACACTGCATGTTGGTGAAGGGCATATTGAAGAAGGATCAGCCGAGTGGTTCTTGTGGAGAACAACTCCATTTGGCTCACTAACTTCACACACCATCAGCCTTCCAAGCAGCTCTCAAGGAAACTCAGTTTTCACACTCTATGCTTAGTGCCCTTTGTGTGCCTAGGACTGAAATGAAGCTTGGTCAGCATCCCACACAAACGAATGCTCCACATGCGGGTTTCACATGCCACCAACTCCACATTCACAGGCAACTTCAGCGCCACAGCCGTTTTCAGATAGCCCTCAATGCAAAGGCTCTAGACGCAAATATTGGTGTGAGAGCTAATTCAATCAAGGAAACACTGCATGTTGGTGAAGGGCATATTGAAGAAGGATCAGCCGAGTGGTTCTTGTGGGAGAACAACTCCATTTGGCTCACTAACTTCACACACCATCAGGCTTCCAAGCAGCTCTCAAGGAAACTCAGGTTTCACACTCTATGCTTAGTGCCCTTTGTGTGCCTAGGACTGAAATGAAGCTTGGTCAGCATCCCGCACAAACGAATGCTCCACATGCGGGTTTCACATGCCACCAACTCCACATTCACAGGCAACTTCAGCGCCACAGCCGTTTTCAGATAGCCCTCAATGCAAAGACTCTAGACGCAAATATTGGTGTGAGAGCTAATTCAATCAAGGAAACACTGCATGTTGGTGAAGGGCATATTGAAGAAGGATCAGCCGAGTGGTTCTTGTGGGAGAAAAACTGCATTTGGCTCACTAACTTCACACATCAGGCTTCCAAGCAGCTCTCAAGGAAACTCAGTTTTCACACTCCATGCTTAGTGCCCTATGAATGCCTAGGACTGAAATGAACCTGGTAGAGCATCCCACACAAACGAATGCTCCACATGCGGGTTTCACATGCCACCAACTCCACATTGACAGGCAACTTTAGCGCCACAGTCGTTTTCAGATAGCA
>NW_026698119.1:0-49214 GCF_030435755.1 Ochotona princeps
TTCCATTTGGCTCACTAACTTCACACACCATCAGGCTTCCAAGCAGCTCTCAAGGAAACTCAGTTTTCACACTCTATGCTTAGTGCCCTTTGTATGGCTAGGACTGAAAATGAACCTGGTAGAGCATCCCACACAAACGAATGCTCCACATGCGGGTTTCACATGCCACCAACTCCACATTCACAAGCAAACTTCAGCGCCACAGCCGTTTACAGATAGCCCTCAATGCAAAGGCCTCTAGACGCAAATATTGGTGTGAGAGCTAATTCAATCAAGGAAACACTGCATGTTGGTGAAGGGCATATTGAAGAAGGATCAGCCGAGTGGTTCTTGTGGGAGAACAACTCCATTGGCTCACTAACTTCACACACCATCAGGCTTCCAAGCAGCTCTCAAGGAAACTCAGTTTTCACACTCTATGCTTAGTGCCCTTTGAGTGCATTATCTAGGAATGAACCTGGTAGAGCATCCCACACAAACGAATGCTCCACATGCGGTTTCACATGCCACCAACTCCACATTCACAGGCAACTTCAGCTCCACAGCCGTTTTCAGATAGCCCTCAATGCAAAGGCTCTAGACGCAAATATTGGTGTGAGAGCTAATTCAATCAAGGAAACACTGCATGTTGGTGAAGGGCATATTGAAGAAAGGATCAGCCGAGTGGTTCTTGTGGGAGAACAACTCCATTTGGCTCACTAACTTCACACACCATCAGGCTTCCAAGCAGCTCTCAAGGAAACTCAGTTTTCACACTCTATGCTTAGTGCCCTTTGAGTGCATTATCTAGGAATGAACCTGGTAGAGCATCCCACACAAACGAATGCTCCACATGCGGGTTTCACATGCCACCAACTCCACATTCACAGGCAACTTCAGCGCCACAGCCGTTTACAGATAGCCCTCAATGCAAAGGCTCTAGACGCAAATATTGGTGTGAGAGCTAATTCAATCAAGGAAACACTGCATGTTGGTGAAGGGCATATTGAAGAAGGATCAGCCGAGTGGTTCTTGTGGGAGAACAACTCCATTTGCTCACTAACTTCACACACCATCAGGCTTCCAAGCAGCTCTCAAGGAAACTCAGTTTTCACACTCTATGTTTAGTGCCCTTTGAGTGCATTATCTAGGAATGAACCTGGTAGAGCATCCCACACAAACGAATGCTCCACATGCGGGTTTCACATGCCACCAACTCCACATTCACAGGCAACTTCAGCGCCACAGCCGTTTTCAGATAGCCCTCAATGCAAAGGCTCTAGACGCAAATATTGGTGTGAGAGCTAATTCAATCAAGGAAACACTGCATGTTGGTGAAGGGCATATTGAAGAAGGATCAGCCGAGTGGTTCTTGTGGGAGAACAACTCCATTTGGCTCACTAACTTCACACACCATCAGGCTTCCAAGCAGCTCTCAAGGAAACTCAGTTTTCACACTCTATGTTTAGTTCCTTTTAGTGCATTATCTAGGAATGAACCTGGTAGAGCATCGCACACAAACGAATGCTCCACATGCGGGTTTCACATGCCACCAACTCCACATTCACAAGCAACTTCAGCGCCACAGAGGTTTTCAGATAGCCCTCAATGCAAAGGCTCTAGACGCAAATATTGGTGTGAGAGCTAATTCAATCAAGGAAACACTGCATGTTGGTGAAGGGCATATTGAAGAAGGATCAGCCGAGTGGTTCTTGTGGGAGAACAACTCCATTTGGCTCACTAACTTCACACACCATCAGGCTTCCAAGCAGCTCTCAAGGAAACTCAGTTTTCACACTCTATGCTTAGTGCCCTTTGTGTGCCTAGGACTGAAATGAATCTTGGTCAGCATCCCACACAAACGAATGCTCCACATGCGGGTTTCACATGCCACCAACTCCACATTCACAGGCAACTTCAGCGCCACAGCCGTTTTCAGATAGCCCTCAATGCAAAGGCTCTAGACGCAAATATTGGTGTGAGAGCTAATTCAATCAAGGAAACACTGCATGTTGGTGAAGGGCATATTGAAGAAGGATCAGCCGAGTGGTTCTTGTGGGAGAACAACTCCATTTGGCTCACTAACTTCACACACCATCAGGCTTCCAAGCAGCTCTCAAGGAAACTCAGTTTTCACACTCTATGCTTAGTGCCCTTTGAGTGCATTATCTAGGAATGAACCTGGTAGAGCATCCCACACAAACGAATGCTCCACATGCGGGTTTCACATGCCACCAACTCCACATTCACAGGCAACTTCAGCGCCACAGCCGTTTTCAGATAGCCCTCAATGCAAAGGCTCTAGACGCAAATATTGGTGTGAGAGCTAATTCAATCAAGGAAACACTGCATGTTGGTGAAGGGCATATTGAAGAAGGATCAGCCGAGTGGTTCTTGTGGGAGAACAACTCCATTTGGCTCACTAACTTCACACACCATCAGGCTTCCAAGCAGCTCTCAAGGAAACTCAGTTTTCACACTCTATGCTTAGTGCCCTTTGAGTGCATTATCTAGGAATGAACCTGGTAGAGCATCCCACACAAACGAATGCTCCACATGCGGGTTTCACATGCCACCAACTCCACATTCACAGGCAACATCAGCGCCACAGCCGTTTACATATAGCCCTCAATGCAAAGGCTCTAGACGCAAATATTGGTGTGAGAGCTAATTCAATCAAGGAAACACTGCATGTTGGTGAAGGGCATATTGAAGAAGGATCAGCCGAGTGGTTCTTGTGGGAGAACAACTCCATTTGGCTCACTAACTTCACACACCATCAGGCTTCCAAGCAGCTCTCAAGGAAACTCAGTTTTCACACTCTATGTTTAGTGCCCTTTGAGTGCATTATCTAGGAATGAACCTGGTAGAGCATCCCACACAAACGAATGCTCCACATGCGGGTTTCATATGCCACCAACTCCACATTCACAGGCAACTTCAGCGCCACAGCCGTTTTCAGATAGCCCTCAATGCAAAGGCTCTAGACTCAAATATGGTGTGAGAGCTATTCAATCAAGGAAACACTGCATGTTGGTGAAGGGCATATTGAAGAAGGATCAGCCGAGTGGTTCTTGTGGGAGAACAACTCCATTTGGCTCACTAACTTCACACACCATCAGGCTTCCAAGCAGCTCTCAAGGAAACTCAGTTTTCACACTCTATGCTTAGTGCCCTTTGTGTGCCTAGGACTGAAATGAATCTTGGTCAGCATCCCACACAAACGAATGCTCCACATGCGGGTTTCACATGCCACCAACTCCACATTCACAGGCAACTTCAGCGCCACAGCCATTTTCAGATAGCCCTTAATTGAAAGGCTCTAGACGCAAATATTGGTGTGAGAGCTAATTCAATCAAGGAAACACTGCATGTTGGTGAAGGGCATATTGAAGAAGGATCAGCCGAGTGGTTCTTGTGGGAGAACAACTCCATTTGGCTCACTAACTTCACACACCATCAGGCTTCCAAACAGCTCTCAAGGAAACTCAGTTTTCACACTCTATGCTTAGTGCCCTTTGAGTGCATTATCTCGGAATGAACCTGGTAGAGCATCCACACAAACGAATGCTCCACATGCGGGTTTCACATGCCACCAACTCCACAATCTCAGGCAACTCAGCGCCACAGCCGTTTCAGATAGCCCTCAATGCAAAGGCTCTAGACGCAAATATTGGTGTGAGAGCTAATTCAATCAAGGAAACACTGCATGTTGGTGAAGGGCATATTGAAGAAGGATCAGCCGAGTGGTTCTTGTGGGAGAACAACTCCATTTGGCTCACTAACTTCACACACCATCAGGCTTCCAAGCAGCTCTCAAGGAAACTCAGTTTTCACACTCTATGCTTAGTGCCCTTTGAGTGCATTATCTAGGAATGAACCTGGTAGAGCATCCCACACAAACGAATGCTCCACATGCGGGTTTCACATGCCACCAACTCCACATTCACAGGCAACTTCAGCGCCACAGCCGTTTTCAGATAGCCCTCAATGCAAAGGCTCTAGACGCAAATATTGGTGTGAGAGCTAATTCAATCAAGGAAACACTGCATGTTGGTGAAGGGCATATTGAAGAAGGATCAGCCGAGTGGTTCTTGTGGGAGAACAACTCCATTTGGCTCACTAACTTCACACACCATCAGGCTTCCAAGCAGCTCTCAAGGAAACTCAGTTTTCACACTCTATGTTTAGTGCCCTTTGAGTGCATTATCTAGGAATGAACCTGGTAGAGCATCCCACACAAACGAATGCTCCACATGCGGGTTTCATATGCCACCAACTCCACATTCACAGGCAACTTCAGCGCCACAGCCGTTTTCAGATAGCCCTCAATGCAAAGGCTCTAGACTCAAATATTGGTGTGAGAGCTAATTCAATCAAGGAAACACTGCATGTTGGTGAAGGGCATATTGAAGAAGGATCAGCCGAGTGGTTCTTGTGGGAGAACAACTCCATTTGGCTCACTAACTTCACACACCATCAGGCTTCCAAGCAGCTCTCAAGGAAACTCAGTTTTCACACTCTATGCTTAGTGCCCTTGTGTGCCTAGGACTGAAATGAATCTTGGTCAGCATCCCACACAAACGAATGCTCCACATGCGGGTTTCACATGCCACCATCTCCACATTCACAGGCAACTTCAGCGCCACAGCCGTTTTCAGATAGCCCGCAATGCAAAGGCTCTAGACGCAAATATTGGTGTGAGAGCTAATTCAATCAAGGAAACAATGCATGTTGGTGAAGGGCATATTGAAGAAGGATCAGCCGAGTAGTTGTTGTGGGAGAACAACTCCATTTGGCTCACTAACTTCACACACCATCAGGCTTCCAAGCAGCTCTCAAGGAAACTCAGTTTTCACACTCTATGCTTAGTGCCCTTTGTGTGCCTAGGACTGAAATGAATCTTGGTCAGCATCCCACACAAACGAATGCTCCACATGCGGGTTTCACATGCCACCAACTCCACATTCCACAGGCAACTTCAGCGCCACAGCCATTTTCAGATAGCCCTTAATTGAAAGGCTCTAGACGCAAATATTGGTGTGAGAGCTAATTCAATCAAGGAAACACTGCATGTTGGTGAAGGGCATATTGAAGAAGGATCAGCCGAGTGGTTCTTGTGGGAGAACAACTCCATTTGGCTCACTAACTTCACACACCATCAGGCTTCCAAACAGCTCTCAAGGAAACTCAGTTTTCACACTCTATGCTTAGTGCCCTTTGAGTGCATTATCTCGGAATGAACCTGGTAGAGCATCCCACACAAACGAATGTTCCACATGCGGGTTTCACATGCCACCAACTCCACATTCTCAGGCAACTTCAGCGCCACAGCCGTTTTCAGATAGCCCTCAATGCAAAGGCTCTAGACGCAAATATTGGTGTGAGAGCTAATTCAATCAAGGAAACACTGCATGTTGGTGAAGGGCATATTGAAGAAGGATCAGCCGAGTGGTTCTTGTGGGAGAACAACTCCATTTGGCTCACTAACTTCACACACCATCAGGCTTCCAAGCAGCTCTCAAGGAAACTCAGTTTTCACACTCTATGCTTAGTGCCCTTTGAGTGCATTATCTAGGAATGAACCTGGTAGAGCATCCCACACAAACGAATGCTCCACATGCGGGTTTCACATGCCACCAACTCCACATTCACAGGCAACTTCAGCGCCACAGCCGTATTCAGATAGCCCTCAATGCAAAGGCTCTAGACGCAAATATTGGTGTGAGAGCTAATTCAATCAAGGAAACACTGCATGTTGGTGAAGGGCATATTGAAGAAGGATCAGCCGAGTGGTTCTTGTGGGAGAACAACTCCATTTGGCTCACTAACTTCACACACCATCAGGCTTCCAAGCAGCTCTCAAGGAAACTCAGTTTTCACACTCTATGCTTAGTGCCCTTTGAGTGCATTATCTAGAATGAACCTGGTAGAGCATCCCACACAAACGAATGCTCCACATGCGGGTTTCACATGCCACCAACTCCACATTCACAGGCAACTTCAGCGCCACAGTTGTTTTCAGATAGCCCTCAATGCAAAGGCTCTAGACGCAAATATTGGTGTGAGAGCTAATTCAATCAAGGAAATACTGCATGTTGGTGAAGGGCATATTGAAGAAGGATCAGCCGAGTGGTTCTTGTGGGAGAACAACTCCATTTGGCTCACTAACTTCACACACCATCAGGCTTCCAAGCAGCTCTCAAGGAAACTCAGTTTTCACACTCTATGCTTAGTGCCCTTTGAGTGCATTATCTAGGAATGAACCTGGTAGAGCATCCGACACAAACGAATGCTCCACATGCGGGTTTCACATGCCACCAACTCCACATTCACAGGCAACTTCAGCGCCACAGCCGTTTTCAGATAGCCCTCAATGCAAAGGCTCTAGACGCAAATATTGGTGTGAGAGCTAATTCAATCAAGGAAACACTGCATGTTGGTGAAGGGCATATTGAAGAAGGATCAGCCGAGTGGTTCTTGTGGGAGAACAACTCCATTTGGCTCACTAACTTCACACACCATCAGGCTTCCAAGCAGCTCTCAAGGAAACTCAGTTTTCACACTCTATGCTTAGTGCCCTTTGAGTGCATTATCTAGGAATGAACCTGGTAGAGCATCCCACACAAACGAATGCTCCACATGCGGGTTTCACATGCCAGCAACTCCACATTCACAGGCAACTTCAGCGCCACAGTTGTTTTCAGATAGCCTCAATGCAAAGGCTCTAGACGCAAATATTGTGTGAGAGCTAATTCAATCAAGGAAACACTGCATGTTGGTGAAGGGCATATTGAAGAAGGATCAGCCGAGTGGTTCTTGTGGGAGAACAACTCCATTTGGCTCACTAACTTCACACACCATCAGGCTTCCAAGCAGCTCTCAAGGAAACTCAGTTTTCACACTCTATGTTTAGTGCCTTTTAGTGCATTATCTAGGAATGAACCTGGTAGAGCATCCCACACAAACGAATGCTCCACATGCGGGTTTCACATGCCACCAACTCCACATTCACAGGCAACTTCAGCGCCACAGCCGTTTTCAGATAGCCCTCAATGCAAAGGCTCTAGACGCAAATATTGGTGTGAGAGCTAATTCAATCAAGGAAACACTGCATGTTGGTGAAGGGCATATTGAAGAAGGATCAGCCGAGTGGTTCTTGTGGGAGAACAACTCCATTTGGCTCACTAACTTCACACACCATCAGGCTTCCAAGCAGCTCTCAAGGAAACTCAGTTTTCACACTCTATGCTTAGTGCCCTTTGAGTGCATTATCTAGGAATGAACCTGGTAGAGCATCCCACACAAACGAATGCTCCACATGCGGGTTTCACATGCCACCAACTCCACATTCACAGGCAACTTCAGCGCCACAGCCGTTTTCAGATAGCCCTCAATGCAAAGGCTCTAGACGCAAATATTGGTGTGAGAGCTAATTCAATCAAGGAAACACTGCATGTTGGTGAAGGGCATATTGAAGAAGGATCAGCCGAGTGGTTCTTGTGGGAGAACAACTCCATTTGGCTCACTAACTTCACACACCATCAGGCTTCCAAGCAGCTCTCAAGGAAACTCAGTTTTCACACTCTATGCTTAGTGCCCTTTGAGTGCATTATCTAGGAATGACCTGGTAGAGCATCCCACACAAACGAATGCTCCACATGCGGGTTTCACATGCCACCAACTCCACATTCACAGGCAACTTCAGCGCCACAGTTGTTTTCAGATAGCCCTCAATGCAAAGGCTCTAGACGCAAATATTGGTGTGAGAGCTAATTCAATCAAGGAAACACTGCATGTTGGTGAAGGGCATATTGAAGAAGGATCAGCCGAGTGGTTCTTGTGGAGAACAACTCCATTTGGCTCACTAACTTCACACACCATCAGGCTTCCAAGCAGCTCTCAAGGAAACTCAGTTTTCACACTCTATGCTTAGTGCCCTTTGAGTGCATTATCTAGGAATGAACCTGGTAGAGCATCCGACACAAACGAATGCTAAACATGCGGGTTTCACATGCCACCAACTCCACATTCACAGGCAACTTCAGCGCCACAGCCGTTTTCAGATAGCCCTCAATGCAAAGGCTCTACACGCAAATATTGGTGTGAGAGCTAATTCAATCAAGGAAACACTGCATGTTGGTGAAGGGCATATTGAAGAAGGATCAGCCGAGTGGTTCTTGTGGGAGAACAACTCATTTGGCTCACTAACTTCACACACCATCAGGCTTCCAAGCAGCTCTCAAGGAAACTCAGTTTTCACACTCTATGCTTAGTGCCCTTTTAGTGCATTATCTCGGAATGAACCTGGTAGAGCATCCCACACAAACGAATGCTCCACATGCGGGTTTCACATGCCACCAACTCCACATTCACAGGCAACTTCAGCGCCACAGTTGTTTTCAGATAGCCCTCAATGCAAAGGCTCTAGACGCAAATATTGGTGTGAGAGCTAATTCAATCAAGGAAACACTGCATGTTGGTGAAGGGCATATTGAAGAAGGATCAGCCGAGTGGTTCTTGTGAGAGAACAACTCCATTTGGCTCACTAACTTCACACACCATCAGGCTTCCAAGCAGCTCTCAAGGAAACTCAGTTTTCACACTCTATGCTTAGTGCCCTTTGTGTGCCTAGGACTGAAATGAATCTTGGTCAGCATCCCACACAAACGAATGCTCCACATGCGGGTTTCACATGCCACCAACTCCACATTCACAGGCAACTTCAGCGCCACAGCCGTTTTCAGATAGCCCTCAATGCAAAGGCTCTAGACGCAAATATTGGTGTGAGAGCTAATTCAATCAAGGAAACACTGCATGTTGGTGAAGGGCATATTGAAGAAGGATCAGCCGAGTGGTTCTTGTGGGAGAACAACTCCATTTGCTCACTAACTTCACACACCATCAGGCTTCCAAGCAGCTCTCAAGGAAACTCAGTTTTCACACCTCTATGCTTAGTGCCCTTTGAGTGCATTATCTACGAATGAACCTGGTAGAGCATCCCACACAAACGAATGCTCCACATGCGGGTTTCACATGCCACCAACTCCACATTCACAGGCAACTTCAGCGCCACAGTTGTTTTCAGATAGCCCTCAATGCAAAGGCTCTAGACGCAAATATTGGTGTGAGAGCTAATTCAATCAAGGAAACACTGCATGTTGGTGAAGGGCATATTGAAGAAGGATCAGCCGAGTGGTTCTTGTGGGAGAACAACTCCATTTGGCTCACTAACTTCACACACCATCAGGCTTCCAAGCAGCTCTCAAGGAAACTCAGTTTTCACACTCTATGCTTAGTGCCCTTTGAGTGCATTATCTAGGAATGAACCTGGTAGAGCATCCCACACAAACGAATGCTCCACATGCGGGTTTCACATGCCACCAACTCCACATTCACAGGCAACTTCAGCGCCACAGCCGTTTTCAGATAGCCCTCAATGCAAAGGCTCTAGACGCAAATATTGGTGTGAGAGCTAATTCAATCAAGGAAACACTGCATGTTGGTGAAGGGCATATTGAAGAAGGATCAGCCGAGTGGTTCTTGTGGGAGAACAACTCCATTTGGCTCACTAACTTCACACACCATCAGGCTTCCAAGCAGCTCTCAAGGAAACTCAGTTTTCACACTCTATGCTTAGTGCCCTTTGAGTGCATTATCTAGGAATGAACCTGGTAGAGCATCCCACACAAACGAATGCTCCACATGCAGGTTTCACATGCCACCAACTCCACATTCACAGGCAACTTCAGCGCCACAGTTGTTTTCAGATAGCCCTCAATGCAAAGGCTCTAGACGCAAATATTGGTGTGAGAGCTAATTCAATCAAGGAAACACTGCATGTTGGTGAAGGGCATATTGAAGAAGGATCAGCCGAGTGGTTCTTGTGGGAGAACAACTCCATTTGGCTCACTAACTTCACACACCATCAGGCTTCCAAGCAGCTCTCAAGGAAACTCAGTTTTCACACTCTATGCTTAGTGCCCTTTGAGTGCATTATCTAGGAATGAACCTGGTAGAGCATCCCACACAAACGAATGCTCCACATGCGGGTTTCACATGCCACCAACTCCACATTCACAGGCAACATCAGCGCCACAGCCGTTTACAGATAGCCCTCAATGCAAAGGCTCTAGACGCAAATATTGGTGTGAGAGCTAATTCAATCAAGGAAACACTGCATGTTGGTGAAGGGCATATTGAAGAAGGATCAGCCGAGTGGTTCTTGTGGGAGAACAATTCCATTTGGCTCACTAACTTCACACACCATCAGGCTTCCAAGCAGCTCTCAAGGAAACTCAGTTTTCACACTCTATGCTTAGTGCCCTTTGTGTGCCTAGGACTGAAATGAATCTTGGTCAGCATCCCACACAAACGAATGCTCCACATGCGGGTTTCACATGCCACCAACTCCACATTCACAGGCAACTTCAGCGCCACAGCCGTTTTCAGATAGCCCTCAATGCAAAGGCTCTAGACGCAAATATTGGTGTGAGAGCTAATTCAATCAAGGAAACACTGCATGTTGGTGAAGGGCATATTGAAGAAGGATCAGCCGAGTGGTTCTTGTGGGAGAACAACTCCATTTGGCTCACTAACTTCACACACCATCAGGCTTCCAAGCAGCTCTCAAGGAAACTCAGTTTTCACACTCTATGCTTAGTGCCCTTTGAGTGCATTATCTACGAATGAACCTGGTAGAGCATCCCACACAAACGAATGCTCCACATGCGGGTTTCACATGCCACCAACTCCACATTCACAGGCAACTTCAGCGCCACAGCCGTTTTCAGATAGCCCTCAATGCAAAGGCTCTAGACGCAAATATTGGTGTGAGAGCTAATTCAATCAAGGAAACACTGCATGTTGGTGAAGGGCATATTGAAGAAGGATCAGCCGAGTGGTTCTTGTGGGAGAACAACTCCATTTGGCTCACTAACTTCACACACCATCAGGCTTCCAAGCAGCTCTCAAGGAAACTCAGTTTTCACACTCTATGCTTAGTGCCCTTTGAGTGCATTATCTAGGAATGAACCTGGTAGAGCATCCCACACAAACGAATGCTCCACATGCAGGTTTCACATGCCACCAACTCCACATTCACAGGCAACTTCAGCGCCACAGTTGTTTTCAGATAGCCCTCAATGCAAAGGCTCTAGACGCAAATATTGGTGTGAGAGCTAATTCAATCAAGGAAACACTGCATGTTGGTGAAGGGCATATTGAAGAAGGATCAGCCGAGTGGTTCTTGTGGGAGAACAACTCCATTTGGCTCACTAACTTCACACACCATCAGGCTTCCAAGCAGCTCTCAAGGAAACTCAGTTTTCACACTCTATGCTTAGTGCCCTTTGAGTGCATTATCTAGGAATGAACCTGGTAGAGCATCCCACACAAACGAATGCTCCACATGCGGGTTTCACATGCCACCAACTCCACATTCACAGGCAACATCAGCGCCACAGCCGTTTACAGATAGCCCTCAATGCAAAGGCTCTAGACGCAAATATTGGTGTGAGAGCTAATTCAATCAAGGAAACACTGCATGTTGGTGAAGGGCATATTGAAGAAGGATCAGCCGAGTGGTTCTTGTGGGAGAACAATTCCATTTGGCTCACTAACTTCACACACCATCAGGCTTCCAAGCAGCTCTCAAGGAAACTCAGTTTTCACACTCTATGTTTAGTGCCCTTTGAGTGCATTATCTAGGAATGAACCTGGTAGAGCATCCCACACAAACGAATGCTCCACATGCGGGTTTCATATGTCACCAACTCCACATTCACAGGCAACTTCAGCGCCACAGCCGTTTTCAGATAGCCCTCAATGCAAAGGCTCTAGACTCAAATATTGGTGTGAGAGCTAATTCAATCAAGGAAACACTGCATGTTGGTGAAGGGCATATTGAAGAAGGATCAGACCAGTGGTTCTTGTGGGAGAACAACTCCATTTGGCTCACTAACTTCACACACCATCAGGCTTCCAAGCAGCTCTCAAGGAAACTCAGTTTTCACACTCTATGCTTAGTGCCCTTTTTGTGCCTAGGACTGAAATGAATCTTGGTCAGCATCCCACACAAACGAATGCTCCACATGCGGGTTTCACATGCCACCATCTCCACATTCACAGGCAACTTCAGCGCCACAGCCGTTTTCAGATAGCCCGCAATGCAAAGGCTCTAGACGCAAATATTGGTGTGAGAGCTAATTCAATCAAGGAAACAATGCATGTTGGTGAAGGGCATATTGAAGAAGGATCAGCCGAGTAGTTCTTGTGGGAGAACAACTCCATTTGGCTCACTAACTTCACACACCATCAGGCTTCCAAGCAGCTCTCAAGGAAACTCAGTTTTCACACTCTATGCTTAGTGCCCTTTGTGTGCCTAGGACTGAAATGAATCTTGGTCAGCATCCCACACAAACGAATGCTCCACATGCGGGTTTCACATGCCACCAACTCCACATTCACAGGCAACTTCAGCGCCACAGCCATTTTCAGATAGCCCTCAATGCAAAGGCTCTAGACGCAAATATTGGTGTGAGAGCTAATTCAATCAAGGAAACACTGCATGTTGGTGAAGGGCATATTGAAGAAGGATCAGCCGAGTGGTTCTTGTGGGAGAACAACTCCATTTGGCTCACTAACTTCACACACCATCAGGCTTCCAAGTAGCTCTCAAGGAAACTCAGTTTTCACACTCTATGCTTAGTGCCCTTTGAGTGCATTATCTCGGAATGAACCTGGTAGAGCATCCCACACAAACGAATGCTCCACATGCGGGTTTCACATGCCACCAACTCCACATTCTCAGGCAACTTCAGCGCCACAGCCGTTTTCAGATAGCCCTCAATGCAAAGGCTCTAGACGCAAATATTGGTGTGAGAGCTAATTCAATCAAGGAAACACTGCATGTTGGTGAAGGGCATATTGAAGAAGGATCAGCCGAGTGGTTCTTGTGGGAGAACAACTCCATTTGGCTCACTAACTTCACACACCATCAGGCTTCCAAGCAGCTCTCAAGGAAACTCAGTTTTCACACTCTATGCTTAGTGCCCTTTGAGTGCATTATCTAGGAATGAACCTGGTAGAGCATCCCACACAAACGAATGCTCCACATGCGGGTTTCACATGCCACCAACTCCACATTCACAGGCAACTTCAGCGCCACAGTTGTTTTCAGATAGCCCTCAATGCAAAGGCTCTAGACGCAAATATTGGTGTGAGAGCTAATTCAATCAAGGAAACACTGCATGTTGGTGAAGGGCATATTGAAGAAGGATCAGCCGAGTGGTTCTTGTGGGAGAACAACTCCATTTGGCTCACTAACTTCACACACCATCAGGCTTCCAAGCAGCTCTCAAGGAAACTCAGTTTTCACACTCTATGCTTAGTGCCCTTTGAGTGCATTATCTAGGAATGAACCTGGTAGAGCATCCCACACAAACGAATGCTCCACATGCGGGTTTCACATGCCACCAACTCCACATTCACAGGCAACATCAGCGCCACAGCCGTTTACAGATAGCCCTCAATGCAAAGGCTCTAGACGCAAATATTGGTGTGAGAGCTAATTCAATCAAGGAAACACTGCATGTTGGTGAAGGGCATATTGAAGAAGGATCAGCCGAGTGGTTCTTGTGGGAGAACAACTCCATTTGGCTCACTAACTTCACACACCATCAGGCTTCCAAGCAGCTCTCAAGGAAACTCAGTTTTCACACTCTATGTTTATTGCCCTTTGAGTGCATTATCTAGGAATGAACCTGGTGGAGCATCCCACACAAACGAATGCTCCACATGCGGGTTTCATATGCCACCAACTCCACATTCACAGGCAACTTCAGCGCCACAGCCGTTTTCAGATAGCCCTCAATGCAAAGGCTCTAGACGCAAATATTGGTGTGAGAGCTAATTCAATCAAGGAAACACTGCATGTTGGTGAAGGGCATATTGAAGAAGGATCAGCCGAGTGGTTCTTGTGGGAGAACAACTCCATTTGGCTCACTAACTTCACACACCATCAGGCTTCCAAGCAGCTCTCAAGGAAACTCAGTTTTCACACTCTATGTTTAGTGCCCTTTGAGTGCATTATCTAGGAATGAACCTGGTAGAGCATCCCACACAAACGAATGCTCCACATGCGGGTTTCACATGCCACCAACTCCACATTCACAGGCAACTTCAGCGCCACAGCCGTTTTCAGATAGCCCTCAATGCAAAGGCTCTAGACGCAAATATTGGTGTGAGAGCTAATTCAATCAAGGAAACACTGCATGTTGGTGAAGGGCATATTGAAGAAGGATCAGCCGAGTGGTTCTTGTGGGAGAACAACTCCATTTGGCTCACTAACTTCACACACCATCAGGCTTCCAAGCAGCTCTCAAGGAAACTCAGTTTTCACACTCTATGTTTAGTGCCTTTTAGTGCATTATCTAGGAATGAACCTGGTAGAGCATCCCACACAAACGAATGCTCCACATGCGGGTTTCACATGCCACCATCTCCACATTCACAGGCAACTTCAGCGCCACAGCCGTTTTCAGATAGCCCTCAATGCAAAGGCTCTAGACGCAAATATTGGTGTGAGAGCTAATTCAATCAAGGAAACAATGCATGTTGGTGAAGGGCATATTGAAGAAGGATCAGCCGAGTAGTTCTTGTGGGAGAACAACTCCATTTGGCTCACTAACTTCACACACCATCAGGCTTCCAAGCAGCTCTCAAGGAAACTCAGTTTTCACACTCTATGCTTAGTGCCCTTTGTGTGCCTAGGACTGAAATGAATCTTGGTCAGCATCCCACACAAACGAATGCTCCACATGCGGGTTTCACATGCCACCAACTCCACATTCACAGGCAACTTCAGCGCCACAGCCATTTTCAGATAGCCCTTAATTGAAAGGCTCTAGACGCAAATATTGGTGTGAGAGCTAATTCAATCAAGGAAACACTGCATGTTGGTGAAGGGCATATTGAAGAAGGATCAGCCGAGTGGTTCTTGTGGGAGAACAACTCCATTTGGCTCACTAACTTCACACACCATCAGGCTTCCAAACAGCTCTCAAGGAAACTCAGTTTTCACACTCTATGCTTAGTGCCCTTTGAGTGCATTATCTCGGAATGAACCTGGTAGAGCATCCCACACAAACGAATGCTCCACATGCGGGTTTCACATGCCACCATCTCCACATTCACAGGCAACTTCAGCGCCACAGCCGTATTCAGATAGCCCTCAATGCAAAGGCTCTAGACGCAAATATTGGTGTGAGAGCTAATTCAATCAAGGAAACACTGCATGTTGGTGAAGGGCATATTGAAGAAGGATCAGAAGAGTGGTTCTTGTGGGAGAACAACTCCATTTGGCTCACTAACTTCACACACCATCAGGCTTCCAAGCAGCTCTCAAGGAAACTCAGTTTTCACACTCTATGCTTAGTGCCCTTTGAGTGCATTATCTAGGAATGAACCTGGTAGAGCATCCCACACAAACGAATGCTCCACATGCGGGTTTCACATGCCACCAACTCCACATTCACAGGCAACTTCAGCGCCACAGCCGTTTTCAGATAGCCCTCAATGCAAAGGCTCTAGACGCAAATATTGGTGTGAGAGCTAATTCAATCAAGGAAACACTGCATGTTGGTGAAGGGCATATTGAAGAAGGATCAGCCGAGTAGTTCTTGTGGGAGAACAACTCCATTTGGCTGACTAACTTCACACACCATCAGGCTTCCAAGCAGCTCTCAAGGAAACTCAGTTTTCACACTCTATGCTTAGTGCCCTTTGTGTGCCTAGGACTGAAATGAAGCTTGGTCAGCATCCCACACAAACGAATGCTTCACATGCGGGTTTCACATGAAACCAACTCCACATTCACAGGCAACTTCAGCGCCACAGCCGTTTTCAGATAGCCCTCAATTGAAAGGCTCTATACGCAAATATTGGTGTGAGAGCTAATTCAATCAAGGAAACACTGCATGTTGGTGAAGGGCATATTGAAGAAGGATCAGCCGAGTGGTTCTTGTGGGAGAACAACTCCATTTGGCTCACTAACTTCACACACCATCAGGCTTCCAAGCAGCTCTCAAGGAAACTCAGTTTTCACACTCTATGCTTAGTGCCCTTTGAGTGCATTTTCTAGGAATGAACCTGGTAGAGCATCCCACACAAACGAATGCTCCACATGCGGGTTTCACATGCCACCATCTCCACATTCACAGGCAACTTCAGCGCCACAGCCGTTTTCAGATAGCCCTCAATGCAAAGGCTCTAGACGCAAATATTGGTGTGAGAGCTAATTCAATCAAGGAAACACTGCATGTTGGTGAAGGGCATATTGAAGAAGCATCAGCCGAGTGGTTCTTGTGGGAGAACAACTCCATTTGGCTCACTAACTTCACACACCATCAGGCTTCCAAACAGCTCTCAAGGAAACTCAGTTTTCACACTCTATGCTTAGTGCCCTTTGAGTGCATTATCTCGGAATGAACCTGGTAGAGCATCCCACACAAACGAATGCTCCACATGCGGGTTTCACATGCCACCAACTCCACATTCACAGGCAACTTCAGCGCCACAGCCGTTTTCAGATAGCCCTCAATGCAAAGGCTCTAGACGCAAATATTGATGTGAGAGCTAAATCAATCAAGGAAACACTGCATGTTGGTGAAGGGCATATTGAAGAAGGATCAGCTGAGTGGTTCTTGTGGGAGAACAACTCCATTTGGCTCACTAACTTCACACACCATCAGGCTTCCAAGCAGCTCTCAAGGAAACTCAGTTTTCACACTCTATGTTTATTGCCCTTTGAGTGCATTATCTAGGAATGAACCTGGTGGAGCATCCCACACAAACGAATGCTCCACATGCGGGTTTCATATGCCACCAACTCCACATTCACAGGCAACTTCAGCGCCACAGCCGTTTTCAGATAGCCCTCAATGCAAAGGCTCTAGACGCAAATATTGGTGTGAGAGCTAATTCAATCAAGGAAACACTGCATGTTGGTGAAGGGCATATTGAAGAAGGATCAGCCGAGTGGTTCTTGTGGGAGAACAACTCCATTTGGCTCACTAACTTCACACACCATCAGGCTTCCAAGCAGCTCTCAAGGAAACTCAGTTTTCACACTCTATGCTTAGTGCCCTTTGTGTGTCTACGACTGAAATGAAGCTTGGTCAGCATCCCACACAAACGAATGCTCCACATGCGGGTTTCACATGCCACCAACTCCACATTCACAGGCAACTTCAGCGCCACAGCCGTTTTCAGATAGCCCTCAATGCAAAGGCTCTAGACGCAAATATTGGTGTGAGAGCTAATTCAATCAAGGAAACACTGCATGTTGGTGAAGGGCATATTGAAGAAGAATCAGCCGAGTGGTTCTTGTGGGAGAACAACTCCATTTGGCTCACTAACTTCACACACCATCAGGCTTCCAAGCAGCTCTCAAGGAAACTCAGTTTTCACACTCTATGCTTAGTGCCCTTTGAGTGCATTATCTAGGAATGAACCTGGTAGAGCATCCCACACAAACGAATGCTCCACATGCGGGTTTCACATGCCACCAACTCCACATTCACAGGCAACTTCAGCGCCACAGCCGTTTTCAGATAGCCCTCAATGCAAAGGCTCTAGACGCAAATATTGGTGTGAGAGCTAATTCAATCAAGGAAACACTGCATGTTGGTGAAGGGCATATTGAAGAAGGATCAGCCGAGTGGTTCTTGTGGGAGAACAACTCCATTTGGCTCACTAACTTCACACACCATCAGGCTTCCAAGTAGGTCTCAAGGAAACTCAGTTTTCACACTCTATGCTTAGTGCCCTTTGAGTGCCTAGGACTGAAATGAACCTGGTAGAGCATCCCACACAAACGAATGCTCCACATGCGGGTTTCACATGCCACCAACTCCACATTCACAGGCAACTTCACCGCCACAGCCGTTTTCAGATAGCCCTCAATACAAAGGCTCTAGACGCAAATATTGGTGTGAGAGCTAAATCAATCAAGGAAACACTGCATGTTGGTGAAGGGCATATTGAAGAAGGATCAGCTGAGTGGTTCTTGTGGGAGAACAACTCCATTTGGCTCACTAACTTCACACACCATCAGGCTTCCAAGCAGCTCTCAAGGAAACTCAGTTTTCACACTCTATGCTTAGTGCCCCTTGAGTGCATTATCTAGGAATGAACCTGGTAGAGCATCCCACACAAACGAATGCTCCACATGCGGGTTTCACATGCCACCAACTCCACATTCACAGGCAACTTCAGCGCCACAGCCGTTTTCAGATAGCCCTCAATGCAAAGGCTCTAGACGCAAATATTGGTGTGAGAGCTAATTCAATCAAGGAAACACTGCATGTTGGTGAAGGGCATATTGAAGAAGGATCAGCCGAGTGGTTCTTGTGGGAGAACAACTCCATTTGGCTCACTAACTTCACACACCATCAGGCTTCCAAGTAGCTCTCAAGGAAACTCAGTTTTCACACTCTATGCTTAGTGCCCTTTGAGTGCCTAGGACTGAAATGAACCTGGTAGAGCATCCCACACAAACGAATGCTCCACATGCGGGTTTCACATGCCACCAACTCCACATTCACAGGCAACTTCAGCGCCACAGCCGTTTTCAGATAGCCCTCAATGCAAAGGCTCTAGACGCAAATATTGGTGTGAGAGCTAATTCAATCAAGGAAACACTGCATGTTGGTGAAGGGCATATTGAAGAAGGATCAGCCGAGTGGTTCTTGTGGGAGAACAACTCCATTTGGCTCACTAACTTCACACACCATCAGGCTTCCAAGTAGCTCTCAAGGAAACTCAGTTTTCACACTCTATGCTTAGTGCCCTTTGAGTGCCTAGGACTGAAATGAACCTGGTAGAGCATCCCACACAAACGAATGCTCCACATGCGGGTTTCACATGCCACCAACTTCACATTCACAGGCAACTTCAGCGCCACAGCCGTTTCCAGATAGCCCTCAATGCAAAGGCTCTAGACGCAAATATTGGTGTGAGAGCTAAATCAATCAAGGAAACACTGCATGTTGGTGAAGGGCATATTGAAGAAGGATCAGCTGAGTGGTTCTTGTGGGAGAACAACTCCATTTGGCTCACTAACTTCACACACCATCAGGCTTCCAAGCAGCTCTCAAGGAAACTCAGTTTTCACACTCTATGCTTAGTGCCCTTTGAGTGCATTATCTAGGAATGAACCTGGTAGAGCATCCCACACAAACGAATGCTTCACATGCGGGTTTCACATGCCACCAACTCCACATTCACAGGCAACTTCAGCGCCACAGCCGTTTTCAGATAGCCCTCAATGCAAAGGCTCTAGACGCAAATATTGGTGTGAGAGCTAATTCAATCAAGGAAACACTGCATGTTGGTGAAGGGCATATTGAAGAAGGATCAGCCGAGTGGTTCTTGTGGGAGAACAACTCCATTTGGCTCACTAACTTCACACACCATCAGGCTTCCAAGCAGCTCTCAAGGAAACTCAGTTTTCACACTCTATGCTTAGTGCTCTTTGTGTGCCTAGGACTGAAATGAAGCTTGGTCAGCATCCCACACAAACGAATGCTCCACATGCGGGTTTCACATGCCACCAACTCCACATTCACAGGCAACTTCAGCGCCACAGCCGTTTTCAGATAGCCCTCAATGCAAAGGCTCTAGACGCAAATATTGGTGTGAGAGCTAATTCAATCAAGGAAACACTGCATGTTGGTGAAGGGCATATTGAAGAAGGATCAGCCGAGTGGTTCTTGTGGGAGAACAACTCCATTTGGCTCACTAACTTCACACACCATCAGGCTTCCAAGCAGCTCTCAACGAAACTCAGTTTTCACACTCTATGCTTAGTGCCCTTTGAGTGCATTATCTAGGAATGAACCTGGTAGAGCATCCCACACAAACGAATGCTCCACATGCGGGTTTCACATGCCACCAACTCCACATTCACAGGCAACTTCAGCGCCACAGCCGTTTTCAGATAGCCCTCAATGCAAAGGCTCTAGACGCAAATATTGGTGTGAGAGCTAATTCAATCAAGGAAACACTGCATGTTGGTGAAGGGCATATTGAAGAAGGATCAGCCGAGTGGTTCTTGTGGGAGAACAACTCCATTTGGCTCACTAACTTCACACACCATCAGGCTTCCAAGCAGCTCTCAAGGAAACTCAGTTTTCACACTCTATGCTTAGTGCCCTTTGAGTGCATTTTCTAGGAATGAACCTGGTAGAGCATCCCACACAAACGAATGCTCCACATGCGGGTTTCACATGCCACCATCTCCACATTCTCAGGCAACTTCAGCGCCACAGCCGTTTTCAGATAGCCCTCAATGCAAAGGCTCTAGACGCAAATATTGGTGTGAGAGCTAATTCAATCAAGGAAACACTGCATGTTGGTGAAGGGCATATTGAAGAAGGATCAGCCGAGTGGTTCTTGTGGGAGAACAACTCCATTTGGCTCACTAACTTCACACACCATCAGGCTTCCAAGTAGCTCTCAAGGAAACTCAGTTTTCACACTCTATGCTTAGTGCCCTTTGAGTGCCTAGGACTGAAATGAACCTGGTAGAGCATCCCACACAAACGAATGCTCCACATGCGGGTTTCACATGCCACCAACTCCACATTCACAGGCAACTTCAGCGCCACAGCCGTTTTCAGATAGCCCTCAATGCAAAGGCTCTAGACGCAAATATTGGTGTGAGAGCTAATTCAATCAAGGAAACACTGCATGTTGGTGAAGGGCATATTGAAGAAGGATCAGCCGAGTGGTTCTTGTGGGAGAACAACTCCATTTGGCTCACTAACTTCACACACCATCAGGCTTCCAAGCAGCTCTCAAGGAAACTCCGTTTTCACACTCTAAGCCTAGTGCCCTTTGATTGCATTTTCTAGGAATGAACCTGGTAGAGCATCCCACACAAACGAATGCTCCACATGCGGGTTTCACATGCCACCAACTCCACATTCACAGGCAACTTCAGCGCTACAGCCGTTTTCAGATAGCCCTCAATGCAAAGGCTCTAGACGCAAATATTGGTGTGAGAGCTAATTCAATCAAGGAAACACTGCATGTTGGTGAAGGGCATATTGAAGAAGGATCAGCCGAGTGGTTCTTGTGGGAGAACAACTCCATTTGGCTCACTAACTTCACACACCATCAGGCTTCCAAGCAGCTCTCAAGGAAACTCAGTTTTCACACTCTATGCTTAGTGCTCAATGTGTGCCTAGGACTGAAAGGAAGCTTGGTCAGCATCCCACACAAACGAATGCTCCACATGCGGGTTTCACATGCCACCAACTCCACATTCTCAGGCAACTTCAGCGCCACAGCCGTTTTCAGATAGCCCTCAATGCAAAGGCTCTAGACGCAAATATTGGTGTGAGAGATAATTCAATCAAGGAAACACTGCATGTTGGTGAAGGGCATATTGAAGAAGAATCAGCCGAGTGGTTCTTGTGGGAGAACAACTCCATTTGGCTCACTAACTTCACACACCATCAGGCTTCCAAGCAGCTCTCAAGGAAACTCAGTTTTCACACTCTATGCTTAGTGCCCTTTGAGTGCATTATCTAGGAATGAACCTGGTAGAGCATCCCACACAAACGAATGCTCCACATGCGGGTTTCACATGCCACCAACTCCACATTCACAGGCAACTTCAGCGCCACAGCCGTTTTCAGATAGCCCTCAATGCAAAGGCTCTAGACGCAAATATTGGTGTGAGAGCTAATTCAATCAAGGAAACACTGCATGTTGGTGAAGGGCATATTGAAGAAGGATCAGCCGAGTGGTTCTTGTGGGAGAACAACTCCATTTGGCTCACTAACTTCACACACCATCAGGCTTCCAAGCAGCTCTCAAGGAAACTCAGTTTTCACACTCTATGTTTAGTGCCCTTTGAATGAATTATCTAGGAATGAACCTGGTAGAGCATCCCACACAAACGAATGTTCCACATGCGGGTTTCACATGCCACCAACTCCACATTCACAGGCAACATCAGCGCCACAGCCGTTTTCAGATAGCCCTCAATGCAAAGGCTCTAGACGCAAATATTGGTGTGAGAGCTAATTCAATCAAGGAAACACTGCATGCTGGTGAAGGGCATATTGAAGAAGGATCAGCCGAGTGGTTCTTGTGGGAGAACAACTCCATTTGGCTCACTAACTTCACACACCATCAGGCTTCCAAGCAGCTCTCAAGGAAACTCAGTTTTCACACTCTATGCTTAGTGCCCTTTGAGTGCATTATCTAGGAATGAACCTGGTAGAGCATCCCACACAAACGAATGCTCCACATGCGGGTTTCACATGCCACCAACTCCACATTCACAGGCAACTTCAGCGCCACAGCCGTTTTCAGATAGCCCTCAAAGCAAAGGCTCTAGACGCAAATATTGGTGTGAGAGCTAATTCAATCAAGGAAACACTGCATGTTGGTGAAGGGCATATTGAAGAAGGATCAGCCGAGTGGTTCTTGTGGGAGAACAACTCCATTTGGCTCACTAACTTCACACACCATCAGGCTTCCAAGCAGCTCTCAAGGAAACTCAGTTTTCACACTCTAAGCCTAGTGCCCTTTGAGTGCATTATCTAGGAATGAACCTGGTAGAGCATCCCACACAAACGAATGCTCCACATGCGGGTTTCACATGCCACCAACTCCACATTCACAGGCAACTTCAGCGCCACAGCCGTTTTCAGATAGCCCTCAATGCAAAGGCTCTAGACGCAAATATTGGTGTGAGAGCTAATTCAATCAAGGAAACACTGCATGTTGGTGAAGGGCATATTGAAGAAGGATCAGCCGAGTGGTTCTTGTGGGAGAACAACTCCATTTGGCTCACTAACTTCACACACCATCAGGCTTCCAAGCAGCTCTCAAGGAAACTCAGTTTTCACACTCTATGCTTAGTGCTCTATGTGTGCCTAGGACTGAAAGGAAGCTTGGTCAGCATCCCACACAAACGAATGCTTCACATGCGGGTTTCACATGCCACCAACTCCACATTCTCAGGCAACTTCAGCGCCACAGCCGTTTCCAGATAGCCCTCAATGCAAAGGCTCTAGACGCAAATATTGGTGTGAGAGCTAATTCAATCAAGGAAACACTGCATGTTGGTGAAGGGCATATTGAAGAAGGATCAGCCGAGTGGTTCTTGTGGGAGAACAACTCCATTTGGCTCACTAACTTCACACACCATCAGGCTTCCAAGCAGCTCTCAAGGAAACTCAGTTTTCACACTCTATGCTTAGTGCCCTTTGTGTGCCTAGGACTGAAATGAATCTTGGTCAGCATCCCACACAAACGAATGCTCCACATGCGGGTTTCACATGCCACCAACTCCACATTCACAGGCAACTTCAGCGCCACAGCCGTTTTCAGATAGCCCTCAATGCAAAGGCTCTAGACGCAAATATTGGTGTGAGAGCTAATTCAATCAAGGAAACACTGCATGTTGGTGAAGGGCATATTGAAGAAGGATCAGCCGAGTGGTTCTTGTGGGAGAACAACTCCATTTGGCTCACTAACTTCACACACCATCAGGCTTCCAAGCAGCTCTCAAGGAAACTCAGTTTTCACACTCTATGCTTAGTGCCCTTTGAGTGCATTATCTAGGAATGAACCTGGTAGAGCATCCCACACAAACGAATGCTCCACATGCGGGTTTCACATGCCACCAACTCCACATTCACAGGCAACTTCAGCGCCACAGCCGTTTTCAGATAGCCCTCAATGCAAAGGCTCTAGACGCAAATATTGGTGTGAGAGCTAATTCAATCAAGGAAACACTGCATGTTGGTGAAGGGCATATTGAAGAAGGATCAGCCGAGTGGTTCTTGTGGGAGAACAACTCCATTTGGCTCACTAACTTCACACACCATCAGGCTTCCAAGCAGCTCTCAAGGAAACTCAGTTTTCACACTCTATGCTTAGTGCCCTTTGAGTGCATTATCTAGGAATGAACCTGGTAGAGCATCCCACACAAACGAATGCTCCACATGCGGGTTTCACATGCCACCAACTCCACATTCACAGGCAACTTCAGCGCCACAGCCGTTTTCAGATAGCCCTCAATGCAAAGGCTCTAGACGCAAATATTGGTGTGAGAGCTAATTCAATCAAGGAAACACTGCATGTTGGTGAAGGGCATATTGAAGAAGGATCAGCCGAGTGGTTCTTGTGGGAGAACAACTCCATTTGGCTCACTAACTTCACACACCATCAGGCTTCCAAGCAGCTCTCAAGGAAACTCAGTTTTCACACTCTATGCTTAGTGCCCTTTGAGTGCATTATCTAGGAATGAACCTGGTAGAGCATCCCACACAAACGAATGCTCCACATGCGGGTTTCACATGCCACCAACTCCACATGCACAGGCAACTTCAGCGCCACAGTTGTTTTCAGATAGCCCTCAATGCAAAGGCTCTAGACGCAAATATTGGTGTGAGAGCTAATTCAATCAAGGAAACACTGCATGTTGGTGAAGGGCATATTGAAGAAGGATCAGCCGAGTGGTTCTTGTGGGAGAACAACTCCATTTGGCTCACTAACTTCACACACCATCAGGCTTCCAAGCAGCTCTCAAGGAAACTCAGTTTTCACACTCTATGCTTAGTGCCCTTTGAGTGCATTATCTAGGAATGAACCTGGTAGAGCATCCCACACAAACGAATGCTCCACATGCGGGTTTCACATGCCACCAACTCCACATTCACAGGCAACTTCAGCGCCACAGCCGTTTACAGATAGCCCTCAATGCAAAGGCTCTAGACGCAAATATTGGTGTGAGAGCTAATTCAATCAAGGAAACACTGCATGTTGGTGAAGGGCATATTGAAGAAGGATCAGCCGAGTGGTTCTTGTGGGAGAACAACTCCATTTGGCTCACTAACTTCACACACCATCAGGCTTCCAAGCAGCTCTCAAGGAAACTCAGTTTTCACACTCTATGTTTAGTGCCCTTTGAGTGCATTATCTAGGAATGAACCTGGTAGAGCATCCCACACAAACGAATGCTCCACATGCAGGTTTCATATGCCACCAACTCCACATTCACAGGCAACTTCAGCGCCACAGCCGTTTTCAGATAGCCCTCAATGCAAAGGCTCTAGACTCAAATATTGGTGTGAGAGCTAATTCAATCAAGGAAACACTGCATGTTGGTGAAGGGCATATTGAAGAAGGATCAGCCGAGTGGTTCTTGTGGGAGAACAACTCCATTTGGCTCACTAACTTCACACACCATCAGGCTTCCAAGCAGCTCTCAAGGAAACTCAGTTTTCACACTCTATGCTTAGTGCCCTTTGAGTGCCTAGGACTGAAATGAATCTTGGTCAGCATCCCACACAAACGAATGCTAAACATGCGGGTTTCACATGCCACCAACTCCACATTCACAGGCAACTTCAGCGCCACAACCATTTACAGATAGCCCTCAATGCAAAGGCTCTAGACGCAAATATTGGTGTGAGAGCTAATTCAATCAAGGAAACACTGCATGTTGGTGAAGGGCATATTGAAGAAGGATCAGCCGAGTGGTTCTTGTGGGAGAACAACTCCATTTGGCTCACTAACTTCACACACCATCAGGCTTCCAAGCAGCTCTCAAGGAAACTCAGTTTTCACACTCTATGCTTAGTGCCCTTTGAGTGCATTATCTAGGAATGAACCTGGTAGAGCATCCCACACAAACGAATGCTCCACATGCGGGTTTCACATGCCACCAACTCCACATTCACAGGCAACTTCAGCGCCACAGCCGTTTTCAGATAGCCCTCAATGCAAAGGCTCTAGACGCAAATATTGGTGTGAGAGCTAATTCAATCAAGGAAACACTGCATGTTGGTGAAGGGCATATTGAAGAAGGATCAGCCGAGTGGTTCTTGTGGGAGAACAACTCCATTTGGCTCACTAACTTCACACACCATCAGGCTTCCAAGTAGCTCTCAGGAAACTCAGTTTTCACACTCTATGCTTAGTGCCCTTTGTATGGCTAGGACTGAAATGAACCTGGTAGAGCATCCCACACAAACGAATGCTCCACATGCGGGTTTCACATGCCACCATCTCCACATTCACAGGCAACTTCAGCGAAACAGCCGTTTTCAGATAGCCCTCAATGCAAAGGCTCTAGACGCAAATATTGGTGTGAGAGCTAATTCAATCAAGGAAACAATGCATGTTGGTGAAGGGCATATTGAAGAAGGATCAGCCGAGTGGTTCTTGTGGGAGAACAACTCCATTTGGCTCACTAACTTCACACACCATCAGGCTTCCAAGCAGCTCTCAAGGAAACTCAGTTTTCACACTCTATGTTTAGTGCCTTTTAGTGCATTATCTCGGAATGAACCTGGTAGAACATCGCACACAAACGAATGCTCCACATGCGGGTTTCACATGCCACCAACTCCACATTCTCAGGCAACTTCAGCGCCACAGCCGTTTTCAGATAGCCCTCAATGCAAAGGCTCTAGACGCAAATATTGGTGTGAGAGCTAATTCAATCAAGGAAACACTGCATGTTGGTGAAGGGCATATTGAAGAAGGATCAGCCGAGTGGTTCTTGTGGGAGAACAACTCCATTTGGCTCACTAACGTCACACACCATCAGGCTTCCAAGCAGCTCTCAAGGAAACTCAGTTTTCACACTCTATGCTTAGTGCCCTTTGAGTGCATTATCTAGGAATGAACCTGGTAGAGCATCCCACACAAACGAATGCTCCACATGCGGGTTTCACATGCCACCAACTCCACATTCACAGGCAACATCAGCGCCACAGCCGTTTACAGATAGCCCTCAATGCAAAGGCTCTAGACGCAAATATTGGTGTGAGAGCTAATTCAATCAAGGAAACACTGCATGTTGGTGAAGGGCATATTGAAGAAGGATCAGCCGAGTGGTTCTTGTGGGAGAACAACTCTATTTGGCTCACTAACTTCACACACCTTCAGGCTTCCAAGCAGCTCTCAAGGAAACTCAGTTTTCACACTCTATGCTTAGTGCCCTTTGTGTGCCTAGGACTGAAATGAATCTTGGTCAGCATCCCACACAAACGAATGCTCCACATGCGGGTTTCACATGCCACCAACTCCACATTCACAGGCAACTTCAGCGCCACAGCCGTTTACAGATAGCCCTCAATGCAAAGGCTCTAGACGCAAATATTGGTGTGAGAGCTAATTCAATCAAGGAAACACTGCATGTTGGTGAAGGGCATATTGAAGAAGGATCAGCCGAGTGGTTCTTGTGGGAGAACAACTCCATTTGGCTCACTAACTTCACACACCATCAGGCTTCCAAACAGCTCTCAAGGAAACTCAGTTTTCACACTCTATGCTTAGTGCCCTTTGAGTGCATTATCTCGGAATGAACCTGGTAGAGCATCCCACACAAACGAATGCTCCACATGCGGGTTTCACATGCCACCAACTCCACATTCTCAGGCAACATCAGCGCCACAGCCGTTTTCAGATAGCCCTCAATGCAAAGGCTCTAGACGCAAATATTGGTGTGAGAGCTAATTCAATCAAGGAAACACTGCATGTTGGTGAAGGGCATATTGAAGAAGGATCAGCCGAGTGGTTCTTGTGGGAGAACAACTCCATTTGGCTCACTAACTTCACACACCATCAGGCTTCCAAGCAGCTCTCAAGGAAACTCAGTTTTCACACTCTATGCTTAGTGCCCTTTGAGTGCATTTTCTAGGAATGAACCTGGTAGAGCATCCCACACAAACGAATGCTCCACATGCGGGTTTCACATGCCACCAACTCCACATTCACAGGCAACTTCAGCGCCACAGCCGTTTTCAGATAGCCCTCAATGCAAAGTCTCTAGACGCAAATATTGGTGTGAGAGCTAATTCAATCAAGGAAACACTGCATGTTGGTGAAGGGCATATTGAAGAAGGATCAGCCGAGTGGTTCTTGTGGGAGAACAACTCCATTTGGCTCACTAACTTCACACACCATCAGGCTTCCAAGTAGCTCTCAAGGAAACTCAGTTTTCACACTCTATGCTTAGTGCCCTTTGTATGGCTAGGACTGAAATGAACCTGGTAGAGCATCCCACACAAACGAATGCTCCACATGCAGGTTTCATATGCCACCAACTCCACATTCACAGGCAACTTCAGCGCCACAGCCGTTTTCAGATAGCCCTCAATGCAAAGGCTCTAGACTCAAATATTGGTGTGAGAGCTAATTCAATCAAGGAAACACTGCATGTTGGTGAAGGGCATATTGAAGAAGGATCAGCCGAGTGGTTCTTGTGGGAGAACAACTCCATTTGGCTCACTAACTTCACACACCATCAGGCTTCCAAGCAGCTCTCAAGGAAACTCAGTTTTCACACTCTATGTTTAGTGCCTTTTAGTGCATTATCTCGGAATGAACCTGGTAGAGCATCGCACACAAACGAATGCTCCACATGCGGGTTTCACATGCCACCAACTCCACATTCTCAGGCAACTTCAGCGCCACAGCCGTTTTCAGATAGCCCTCAATGCAAAGGCTCTAGACGCAAATATTGGTGTGAGAGCTAATTCAATCAAGGAAACACTGCATGTTGGTGAAGGGCATATTGAAGAAGGATCAGCCGAGTGGTTCTTGTGGGAGAACAACTCCATTTGGCTCACTAACTTCACACACCATCAGGCTTCTAAGCAGCTCTCAAGGAAACTCAGTTTTCACACTCTATGTTTAGTGCCCTTTGAGTGCATTATCTAGGAATGAACCTGGTAGAGCATCCCACACAAACGAATGCTCCACATGCGGGTTTCACATGCCACCAACTCCACATTCACAGGCAACATCAGCGCCACAGCCGTTTACAGATAGCCCTCAATGCAAAGGCTCTAGACGCAAATATTGGTGTGAGAGCTAATTCAATCAAGGAAACACTGCATGTTGGTGAAGGGCATATTGAAGAAGGATCAGCCGAGTGGTTCTTGTGGGAGAACAACTCCATTTGGCTCACTAACTTCACACACCATCAGGCTTCCAAGCAGCTCTCAAGGAAACTCAGTTTTCACACTCTATGCTTAGTGCCCTTTGAGTGCCTAGGACTGAAATGAATCTTGGTCAGCATCCCACACAAACGAATGCTCCACATGCGGGTTTCACATGCCACCAACTCCACATTCACAGGCAACTTCAGCGCCACAACCGTTTACAGATAGCCCTCAATGCAAAGGCTCTAGACGCAAATATTGGTGTGAGAGCTAATTCAATCAAGGAAACACTGCATGTTGGTGAAGGGCATATTGAAGAAGGATCAGCCGAGTGGTTCTTGTGGGAGAACAACTCCATTTGGCTCACTAACTTCACACACCATCAGGCTTCCAAGCAGCTCTCAAGGAAACTCAGTTTTCACACTCTATGCTTAGTGCCCTTTGAGTGCATTATCTAGGAATGAACCTGGTAGAGCATCCCACACAAACGAATGCTCCACATGCGGGTTTCACATGCCACCAACTCCACATTCACAGGCAACTTCAGCGCCACAGCCATTTTCAGATAGCCCTCAATGCAAAGGCTCTAGACGCAAATATTGGTGTGAGAGCTAATTCAATCAAGGAAACACTGCATGTTGGTGAAGGGCATATTGAAGAAGGATCAGCCGAGTGGTTCTTGTGGGAGAACAACTCCATTTGGCTCACTAACTTCACACACCATCAGGCTTCCAAGTAGCTCTCAAGGAAACTCAGTTTTCACACTCTATGCTTAGTGCCCTTTGTATGGCTAGGACTGAAATGAACCTGGTAGAGCATCCCACACAAACGAATGCTCCACATGCGGGTTTCACATGCCACCATCTCCACATTCACAGGCAACTTCAGCGAAACAGCCGTTTTCAGATAGCCCTCAATGCAAAGGCTCTAGACGCAAATATTGGTGTGAGAGCTAATTCAATCAAGGAAACAATGCATGTTGGTGAAGGGCATATTGAAGAAGGATCAGCCGAGTGGTTCTTGTGGGAGAACAACTCCATTTGGCTCACTAACTTCACACACCATCAGGCTTCCAAGCAGCTCTCAAGGAAACTCAGTTTTCACACTCTATGCTTAGTGCCTTTTAGTGCATTATCTCGGAATGAACCTGGTAGAGCATCGCACACAAACGAATGCTCCACATGCGGGTTTCACATGCCACCAACTCCACATTCTCAGGCAACTTCAGCGCCACAGCCGTTTTCAGATAGCCCTCAATGCAAAGGCTCTAGACGCAAATATTGGTGTGAGAGCTAATTCAATCAAGGAAACACTGCATGTTGGTGAAGGGCATATTGAAGAAGGATCAGCCGAGTGGTTCTTGTGGGAGAACAACTCCATTTGGCTCACTAACGTCACACACCATCAGGCTTCCAAGCAGCTCTCAAGGAAACTCAGTTTTCACACTCTATGCTTAGTGCCCTTTGAGTGCATTATCTAGGAATGAACCTGGTAGAGCATCCCACACAAACGAATGCTCCACATGCGGGTTTCACATGCCACCAACTCCACATTCACAGGCAACATCAGCGCCACAGCCGTTTACAGATAGCCCTCAATGCAAAGGCTCTAGACGCAAATATTGGTGTGAGAGCTAATTCAATCAAGGAAACACTGCATGTTGGTGAAGGGCATATTGAAGAAGGATCAGCCGAGTGGTTCTTGTGGGAGAACAACTCTATTTGGCTCACTAACTTCACACACCATCAGGCTTCCAAGCAGCTCTCAAGGAAACTCAGTTTTCACACTCTATGCTTAGTGCCCTTTGTGTGCCTAGGACTGAAATGAATCTTGGTCAGCATCCCACACAAACGAATGCTCCACATGCGGGTTTCACATGCCACCAACTCCACATTCACAGGCAACTTCAGCGCCACAGCCGTTTACAGATAGCCCTCAATGCAAAGGCTCTAGACGCAAATATTGGTGTGAGAGCTAATTCAATCAAGGAAACACTGCATGTTGGTGAAGGGCATATTGAAGAAGGATCAGCCGAGTGGTTCTTGTGGGAGAACAACTCCATTTGGCTCACTAACTTCACACACCATCAGGCTTCCAAACAGCTCTCAAGGAAACTCAGTTTTCACACTCTATGCTTAGTGCCCTTTGAGTGCATTATCTCGGAATGAACCTGGTAGAGCATCCCACACAAACGAATGCTCCACATGCGGGTTTCACATGCCACCAACTCCACATTCTCAGGCAACTTCAGCGCCACAGCCGTTTTCAGATAGCCCTCAATGCAAAGGCTCTAGACGCAAATATTGGTGTGAGAGCTAATTCAATCAAGGAAACACTGCATGTTGGTGAAGGGCATATTGAAGAAGGATCAGCCGAGTGGTTCTTGTGGGAGAACAACTCCATTTGGCTCACTAACTTCACACACCATCAGGCTTCCAAGCAGCTCTCAAGGAAACTCAGTTTTCACACTCTATGCTTAGTGCCCTTTGAGTGCATTTTCTAGGAATGAACCTGGTAGAGCATCCCACACAAACGAATGCTCCACATGCGGGTTTCACATGCCACCAACTCCACATTCACAGGCAACTTCAGCGCCACAGCCGTTTTCAGATAGCCCTCAATGCAAAGGCTCTAGACGCAAATATTGGTGTGAGAGCTAATTCAATCAAGGAAACACTGCATGTTGGTGAAGGGCATATTGAAGAAGGATCAGCCGAGTGGTTCTTGTGGGAGAACAACTCCATTTGGCTCACTAACTTCACACACCATCAGGCTTCCAAGTAGCTCTCAAGGAAACTCAGTTTTCACAGTCTATGCTTAGTGCCCTTTGTATGGCTAGGACTGAAATGAACCTGGTAGAGCATCCCACACAAACGAATGCTCCACATGCGGGTTTCACATGCCACCATCTCCACATTCACAGGCAACTTCAGCGCCACAGCCGTTTTCAGATAGCCCTCAATGCAAAGGCTCTAGACGCAAATATTGGTGTGAGAGCTAATTCAATCAAGGAAACACTGCATGTTGGTGAAGGGCATATTGAAGAAGAATCAGCCGAGTAGTTCTTGTGGGAGAACAACTCCATTTGGCTCACTAACTTCACACACCATCAGGCTTCCAAGCAGCTCTCAAGGAAACTCAGTTTTCACACTCTATGCTTAGTGCCCTTTGTGTGCCTAGGACTGAAATGAATCATGGTCAGCATCCCACACAAACGAATGCTCCACATGCGGGTTTCACATGCCACCAACTCCACATTCACAGGCAACTTCAGCGCCACAGCCATTTTCAGATAGCCCTTAATTGAAAGGCTCTAGACGCAAATATTGGTGTGAGAGCTAATTCAATCAAGGAAACACTGCATGTTGGTGAAGGGCATATTGAAGAAGGATCAGCCGAGTGGTTCTTGTGGGAGAACAACTCCATTTGGCTCACTAACTTCACACACCATCAGGCTTCCAAACAGCTCTCAAGGAAACTCAGTTTTCACACTCTATGCTTAGTGCCCTTTGAGTGCATTATCTAGGAATGAACCTGGTAGAGCATCCCACACAAACGAATGCTCCACATGCGGGTTTCATATGCCACCAACTCCACATTCACAGGCAACTTCAGCGCCACAGCCGTTTTCAGATAGCCCTCAATGCAAAGGCTCTAGACGCAAATATTGGTGTGAGAGCTAATTCAATCAAGGAAACACTGCATGTTGGTGAAGGGCATATTGAAGAAGGATCAGCCGAGTGGTTCTTGTGGGAGAACAACTCCATTTGGCTCACTAACTTCACACACCATCAGGCTTCCAAGCAGCTCTCAAGGAAACTCAGTTTTCACACTCTATGCTTAGTGCTCAATGTGTGCCTAGGACTGAAATGAAGCTTGGTCAGCATCCCACACAAACGAATGCTCCACATGCGGGTTTCACATGCCACCAACTCCACATTCACAGGCAACTTCAGCGCCACAGCCGTTTTCAGATAGCCCTCAATGCAAAGGCTCTAGACGCAAATATTGGTGTGAGAGCTAACTCAATCAAGGAAACACTGCATGTTGGTGAAGGGCATATTGAAGAAGGATCAGCCGAGTGGTTCTTGTGGGAGAACAACTCTATTTGGCTCACTAACTTCACACACCATCAGGCTTCCAAGCAGCTCTCAAGGAAACTCAGTTTTCACACTCTATGCTTAGTGCCCTTTGTGTGCCTAGGACTGAAATGAATCTTGGTCAGCATCCCACACAAACGAATGCTCCACATGCGGGTTTCACATGCCACCAACTCCACATTCACAGGCAACTTCAGCGCCACAGCCGTTTACAGATAGCCCTCAATGCAAAGGCTCTAGACGCAAATATTGGTGTGAGAGCTAATTCAATCAAGGAAACACTGCATGTTGGTGAAGGGCATATTGAAGAAGGATCAGCCGAGTGGTTCTTGTGGGAGAACAACTCCATTTGGCTCACTAACTTCACACACCATCAGGCTTCCAAACAGCTCTCAAGGAAACTCAGTTTTCACACTCTATGCTTAGTGCCCTTTGAGTGCATTATCTCGGAATGAACCTGGTAGAGCATCCCACACAAACGAATGCTCCACATGCGGGTTTCACATGCCACCAACTCCACATTCTCAGGCAACTTCAGCGCCACAGCCGTTTTCAGATAGCCCTCAATGCAAAGGCTCTAGACGCAAATATTGGTGTGAGAGCTAATTCAATCAAGGAAACACTGCATGTTGGTGAAGGGCATATTGAAGAAGGATCAGCCGAGTGGTTCTTGTGGGAGAACAACTCCATTTGGCTCACTAACTTCACACACCATCAGGCTTCCAAGCAGCTCTCAAGGAAACTCAGTTTTCACACTCTATGCTTAGTGCCCTTTGAGTGCATTATCTAGGAATGAACCTGGTAGAGCATCCCACACAAACGAATGCTCCACATGCGGGTTTCACATGCCACCAACTCCACATTCACAGGCAACTTCAGCGCCACAGCCGTTTTCAGATAGCCCTCAATGCAAAGTCTCTAGACGCAAATATTGGTGTGAGAGCTAATTCAATCAAGGAAACACTGCATGTTGGTGAAGGGCATATTGAAGAAGATTCAGCCGAGTGGTTCTTGTGGGAGAACAACTCCATTTGGCTCACTAACTTCACACACCATCAGGCTTCCAAGTAGCTCTCAAGGAAACTCAGTTTTCACAGTCTATGCTTAGTGCCCTTTGTATGGCTAGGACTGAAATGAACCTGGTAGAGCATCCCACACAAACGAATGCTCCACATGCGGGTTTCACATGCCACCATCTCCACATTCACAGGCAACTTCAGCGCCACAGCCGTTTTCAGATAGCCCTCAATGCAAAGGCTCTAGACGCAAATATTGGTGTGAGAGCTAATTCAATCAAGGAAACACTGCATGTTGGTGAAGGGCATATTGAAGAAGGATCAGCCGAGTAGTTCTTGTGGGAGAACAACTCCATTTGGCTCACTAACTTCACACACCATCAGGCTTCCAAGCAGCTCTCAAGGAAACTCAGTTTTCACACTCTATGCTTAGTGCCCTTTGTGTGCCTAGGACTGAAATGAATCTTGGTCAGCATCCCACACAAACGAATGCTCCACATGCAGGTTTCACATGCCACCAACTCCACATTCACAGGCAACTTCAGCGCCACAGCCATTTTCAGATAGCCCTTAATTGAAAGGCTCTAGACGCAAATATTGGTGTGAGAGCTAATTCAATCAAGGAAACACTGCATGTTGGTGAAGGGCATATTGAAGAAGGATCAGCCGAGTGGTTCTTGTGGGAGAACAACTCCATTTGGCTCACTAACTTCACACACCATCAGGCTTCCAAGCAGCTCTCAAGGAAACTCAGTTTTCACACTCTATGCTTAGTGCCCTTTGAGTGCATTATCTAGGAATGAACCTGGTAGAGCATCCCACACAAACGAATGCTCCACATGCGGGTTTCATATGCCACCAACTCCACATTCACAGGCAACTTCAGCGCCACAGCCGTTTTCAGATAGCCCTCAAGGCAAAGGCTCTAGACGCAAATATTGGTGTGAGAGCTAATTCAATCAAGGAAACACTGCATGTTGGTGAAGGGCATATTGAAGAAGGATCAGCCGAGTGGTTCTTGTGGGAGAACAACTCCATTTGGCTCACTAACTTCACACACCATCAGGCTTCCAAGCAGCTCTCAAGGAAACTCAGTTTTCACACTCTATGCTTAGTGCTCAATGTGTGCCTAGGACTGAAATGAAGCTTGGTCAGCATCCCACACAAACGAATGCTCCACATGCGGGTTTCACATGCCACCAACTCCACATTCACAGGCAACTTCAGCGCCACAGCCGTTTTCAGATAGCCCTCAATGCAAAGGCTCTAGACGCAAATATTGGTGTGAGAGCTAATTCAATCAAGGAAACACTGCATGTTGGTGAAGGGCATATTGAAGAAGGATCAGCCGAGTGGTTCTTGTGGGAGAACAACTCCATTTGGCTCACTAACTTCACACACCATCAGGCTTCCAAGCAGCTCTCAAGGAAACTCAGTTTTCACACTCTATGCTTAGTGCCCTTTGAGTGCATTATCTAGGAATGAACCTGGTAGAGCATCCCACACAAACGAATGCTCCACATGCGGGTTTCACATGCCACCAACTCCACATTCACAGGCAACTTCAGCGCCACAGCCGTTTTCAGATAGCCCTCAATGCAAAGGCTCTAGACGCAAATATTGGTGTGAGAGCTAATTCAATCAAGGAAACACTGCATGTTGGTGAAGGGCATATTGAAGAAGGATCAGCCGAGTGGTTCTTGTGACAGAACAACTCCATTTGGCTCACTAACTTCACACACCATCAGGCTTCCAAGCAGCTCTCAAGGAAACTCAGTTTTCACACTCTATGTTTAGTGCCCTTTGAATGAATTATCTAGGAATGAACCTGGTAGAGCATCCCACACAAACGAATGTTCCACATGCGGGTTTCACATGCCACCAACTCCACATTCACAGGCAACTTCAGCGCCACAGCCGTTTTCAGATAGCCCTCAATGCAAAGGCTCTAGACGCAAATATTTGAGTGAGAGCTAATTCAATCAAGGAAACACTGCATGTTGGTGAAGGGCATATTGAAGAAGGATCAGCCGAGTAGTTCTTGTGGGAGAACAACTCCATTTGGCTCACTAACTTCACACACCATCAGGCTTCCAAGCAGCTCTCAAGGAAACTCAGTTTCCACACTCTATGCTTAGTGCCCTTTGAGTGCATTATCTACGAATGAACCTGGTAGAGCATCCCACACAAACGAATGCTCCACATGCGGGTTTCACATGCCACCAACTCCACATTCACAGGCAACATCAGCGCCACAGCCGTTTTCAGATAGCCCTCAATGCAAAGTCTCTAGACGCAAATATTGGTGTGAGAGCTAATTCAATCAAGGAAACACTGCATGTTGGTGAAGGGCATATTGAAGAAGGATCAGCCAAGTGGTTCTTGTGGGAGAACAACTCCATTTGGCTCACTAAGTTCACACACCATCAGGCTTCCAAGCAGCTCTCAAGGAAACTCAGTTTTCACACTCTAAGCCTAGTGCCCTTTGAGTGCATTATCTAGGAATGAACCTGGTAGAGCATCCCACACAAACGAATGCTCCACATGCGGGTTTCACATGCCACCAACTCCACATTCACAGGCAACTTCAGCGCCACAGCCGTTTTCAGATAGCCCTCAATGCAAAGGCTCTAGACGCAAATATTGGTGTGAGAGCTAACTCAATCAAGGAAACACTGCATGTTGTTGAAGGGCATATTGAAGAAGGATCAGCCAAGTGGTTCTTGTGGGAGAACAACTCCATTTGGCTCACTAACTTCACACACCATCAGGCTTCCAAGCAGCTCTCAAGGAAACTCAGTTTTCACACTCTATGCTTAGTGCTCTTTGTGTGCCTAGGACAGAAATGAAGCTTGGTCAGCATCACACACAAACGAATGCTTCACATGCGGGTTTCACATGCCACCAACTCCACATTCACAGGCAACATCAGCGCCACAGCCGTTTTCAGATAGCCCTCAATGCAAAGGCTCTAGACGCAAATATTGGTGTGAGAGCTAATTCAATCAAGGAAACACTGCATGTTGGTGAAGGGCATATTGAAGAAGGATCAGCCAAGTGGTTCTTGTGGGAGAACAACTCCATTTGGCTCACTAACTTCACACACCATCAGGCTTCCAAGCAGCTCTCAAGGAAACTCAGTTTTCACACTCTAAGCTTAGTGCCCTTTGAGTGCATTATCTAGGAATGAACCTGGTAGAGCATCCCACACAAACGAATGCTCCACATGCGGGTTTCACATGCCACCAACTCCACATTCACAGGCAACTTCAGCGCCACAGCCGTTTTCAGATAGCCCTCACTGCAAAGTCTCTAGACGCAAATATTGGTGTGAGAGCTAATTGAATCAAGGAAACACTGCATGTTGGTGAAGGGCATATTGAAGAAGGATCAGCCGAGTGGTTCTTGTGGGAGAACAACTCCATTTGGCTCACTAACTTCACACACCATCAGGCTTCCAAGCAGCTCTCAAGGAAACTCAGTTTTCACACTCTATGCTTAGTGCCCTTTGAGTGCATTATCTAGGAATGAACCTGGTAGAGCATCCCACACAAACGAATGCTCCACATGCGGGTTTCACATGCCACCAACTCCACATTCACAGGCAACTTCAGCGCCACAGCCGTTTTCAGATAGCCCTCAATGCAAAGGCTCTAGACGCAAATATTGGTGTGAGAGCTAATTCAATCAAGGAAACACTGCATGTTGGTGAAGGGCATATTGAAGAAGGATCAGCCGAGTAGTTCTTGTGGGAGAACAACTCCATTTGGCTCACTAACTTCACACACCATCAGGCTTCCAAGCAGCTCTCAAGGAAACTCAGTTTTCACACTCTATGCTTAGTGCCCTTTGAGTGCCTAGGACTGAAATGAAGCTTGGTCAGCATCCCACACAAACGAATGCTTCACATGCGGGTTTCACATGCCACCAACTCCACATTCACAGGCAACATCAGCGCCACAGCCGTTTTCAGATAGCCCTCAATGCAAAGGCTCTAGACGCAAATATTTGTGTGAGAGCTAATTCAATCAAGGAAACACTGCATGTTGGTGAAGGGCATATTGAAGAAGGATCAGCCGAGTGGTTCTTGTGGGAGAACAACTCCATTTGGCTCACTAACTTCACACACCATCAGGCTTCCAAGCAGCTCTCAAGGAAACTCAGTTTTCACACTCTATGTTTAGTGCCCTTTGAGTGCATTATCTAGGAATGAACCTGGTAGAGCATCCCACACAAACCAATGCTCCACATGCGGGTTTCACATGCCACCAACTCCACATTCACAGGCAACTTCAGCGCCACAGCCGTTTTCAGATAGCCCTCAATGCAAAGGCTCTAGACGCAAATATTGGTGTGAGAGCTAATTCAATCAAGAAAACACTGCATGTTGGTGAAGGGCATATTGAAGAAGGATCAGCCAAGTGGTTCTTCTGGGAGAACAACTCCATTTGGCTCACTAACTTCACACACCATCAGGCTTCCAAGCAGCTCTCAAGGAAACTCCGTTTTCACACTCTAAGCCTAGTGCCCTTTGAGTGCATTATCTAGGAATGAACCTGGTAGAGCATCCCACACAAACGAATGCTCCACATGCGGGTTTCACATGCCACCAACTCCACATTCACAGGCAACTTCAGCGCCACAGCCGTTTTCAGATAGCCCTCAATGCAAAGGCTCTAGACGCAAATATTGGTGTGAGAGCTAATTCAATCAAGGAAACACTGCATGTTGTTGAAGGGCATATTGAAGAAGGATCAGCCGAGTGGTTCTTGTGGGAGAACAACTCCATTTGGCTCACTAACTTCACACACCATCAGGCTTCCAACAGCTCTCAAGGAAACTCAGTTTTCACACTCTATGCTTAGTGCTCTATGTGTGCCTAGGACTGAAATGAAGCTTGGTCAGCATCCCACACAAACGAATGCTCCACATGCGGGTTTCACATGCCACCAACTCCACATTCTCAGGCAACTTCAGCGCCACAGCCGTTTTCAGATAGCCCTCAATGCAAAGGCTCTAGACGCAAATATTGGTGTGAGAGATAATTCAATCAAGGAAACACTGCATGTTGGTGAAGGGCATATTGAAGAAGGATCAGCCGAGTGGTTCTTGTGGGAGAACAACTCCATTTGGCTCACTAACTTCACACACCATCAGGCTTCCAAGCAGCTCTCAAGGAAACTCAGTTTTCACACTCTATGCTTAGTGCCCTTTGAGTGCATTATCTAGGAATGAACCTGGTAGAGCATCCCACACAAACGAATGCTCCACATGCGGGTTTCACATGCCACCAACTCCACATTCACAGGCAACTTCAGCGCCACAGCCGTTTTCAGATAGCCCTCAATGCAAAGGCTCTAGACGCAAATATTGGTGTGAGAGCTAATTCAATCAAGGAAACACTGCATGTTGGTGAAGGGCATATTGAAGAAGGATCAGCCGAGTGGTTCTTGTGGGAGAACAACTCCATTTGGCTCACTAACTTCACACACCATCAGGCTTCCAAGCAGCTCTCAAGGAAACTCAGTTTTCACACTCTAAGCTTAGTGCCCTTTGAGTGCATTATCTAGGAATGAACCTGGTAGAGCATCCCACACAAACGAATGCTCCACATGCGGGTTTCACATGCCACCAACTCCACATTCACAGGCATCTTCAGCGCCACAGCCGTTTCAGATAGCCCTCAATGCAAAGGCTCTAGACGCAAATATTGGTGTGAGAGCTAATTCAATCAAGGAAACACTGCATGTTGGTGAAGGGCATATTGAAGAAGGATCAGCCGAGTGGTTCTTGTGGGAGAACAACTCCATTTGGCTCACTAACTTCACACACCATCAGGCTTCCAAGCAGCTCTCAAGGAAACTCAGTTTTCACACTCTATGCTTAGTGCTCTATGTGTGCCTAGGACTGAAAGGAAGCTTGGTCAGCATCCCACACAAACGAATGCTTCACATGCGGGTTTCACATGCCACCAACTCCACATTCTCAGGCAACTTCAGCGCCACAGCCGTTTTCAGATAGCCCTCAATGCAAAGGCTCTAGACGCAAATATTGGTGTGAGAGCTAATTCAATCAAGGAAACACTGCATGTTGGTGAAGGGCATATTGAAGAAGGATCAGCCGAGTGGTTCTTGTGGAGAACAACTCCATTTGGCTCACTAACTTCACACACCATCAGGCTTCCAAGCAGCTCTCAAGGAAACTCAGTTATCACACTCTATGCTTAGTGCCCTTTCTATGGCTAGGACTGAAATGAACCTGGTAGAGCATCCGACACAAACGAATGCTCCACATGCGGGTTTCACATGCCACCAACTCCACATTCACAGGCAACTTCAGCGCCACAGCCGTTTTCAGATAGCCCTCAATGCAAAGTCTCTAGACGCAAATATTGGTGTGAGAGCTAATTCAATCAAGGAAACACTGCATGTTGTTGAAGGGCATATTGAAGAAGGATCAGCCGAGTGGTTCTTGTGGGAGAACAACTCCATTTGGCTCACTAACTTCACACACCATCAGGCTTCCAAGCAGCTCTCAAGGAAACTCAGTTTTCACACTCTATGCTTAGTGCCCTTTGAGTGCATTATCTAGGAATGAACCTGGTAGAGCATCCCACACAAACGAATGCTCCACATGCGGGTTTCACATGCCACCAACTCCACATTCACAGGCAACATCAGCGCCACAGCCGTTTTCAGATAGCCCTCAATGCAAAGGCTCTAGACGCAAATATTGGTGTGAGAGCTAATTCAATCAAGGAAACACTGCATGTTGGTGAAGGGCATATTGAAGAAGGATCAGCCGAGTAGTTCTTGTGGGAGAACAACTCCATTTGGCTCACTAACTTCACACACCATCAGGCTTCCAAGCAGCTCGCAAGGAAACTCAGTTTTCACACTCTATGCTTAGTGCTCTTTGTGTGCCTAGGACAGAAATGAAGCTTGGTCAGCATCCCACACAAACGAATGCTCCACATGCGGGTTTCACATGCCACCAACTCCACATTCACAGGCAACTTCAGCGCCACAGCCGTTTTCAGATAGCCCTCAATGCAAAGGCTCTAGACGCAAATATTGGTGTGAGAGCTAATTCAATCAAGGAAACACTGCATGTTGCTGAAGGGCATATTGAAGAAGGATCAGCCGAGTGGTTCTTGTGGGAGAACCCCTCCATTTGGCTCACTAACTTCACACACCATCAGGCTTCCAAGCAGCTCTCAAGGAAATTCAGTTTTCACACTCTATGTTTAGTGCCCTTTGAGTGCATTATCTAGGAATGAACCTGGTAGAGCATCCCACACAAACGAATGCTCCACATGCGGGTTTCACATGCCACCAACTCCACATTCACAGGCAACTTCAGCGCCACAGCCGTTTTCAGATAGCCCTCAATGCAAAGGCTCTAGACGCAAATATTGGTGTGAGAGCTAATTCAATCAAGGAAACACTGCATGTTGGTGAAGGGCATATTGAAGAAGGATCAGCCGAGTGGTTCTTGTGGGAGAACAACTCCATTTGGCTCACTAACTTCACACACCATCAGGCTTCCAAGCAGCTCTCAAGGAAACTCAGTTTTCACACTCTAAGCTTAGTGCCCTTTGAGTGCATTATCTAGGAATGAACCTGGTAGAGCATCCCACACAAACGAATGCTCCACATGCGGGTTTCACATGCCACCAACTCCACATTCACAGGCATCTTCAGCGCCACAGCCGTTTTCAGATAGCCCTCAATGCAAAGGCTCTAGACGCAAATATTGGTGTGAGAGCTAATTCAATCAAGGAAACACTGCATGTTGGTGAAGGGCATATTGAAGAAGGATCAGCCGAGTGGTTCTTGTGGGAGAACAACTCCATTTGGCTCACTAACTTCACACACCATCAGGCTTCCAAGCAGCTCTCAAGGAAACTCAGTTTTCACACTCTATGCTTAGTGCTCTATGTGTGCCTAGGACTGAAAGGAAGCTTGGTCAGCATCCCACACAAACGAATGCTTCACATGCGGGTTTCACATGCCACCAACTCCACATTCTCAGGCAACTTCAGCGCCACAGCCGTTTTCAGATAGCCCTCAATGCAAAGGCTCTAGACGCAAATATTGGTGTGAGAGCTAATTCAATCAAGGAAACACTGCATGTTGGTGAAGGGCATATTGAAGAAGGATCAGCCGAGTGGTTCTTGTGGGAGAACAACTCCATTTGGCTCACTAACTTCACACACCATCAGGCTTCCAAGCAGCTCTCAAGGAAACTCAGTTTTCACACTCTATGCTTAGTGCCCTTTGAGTGCCTAGGACTGAAAAGAACCTGGTAGAGCATCCCACACAAACTAATGCTCCACATGCGGGTTTCACATGCCACCAACTCCACATTCACAGGCAACTTCAGCGCCACAGCCGTTTTCAGATAGCCCTCAATGCAAAGGCTCTAGACGCAAATATTGGTGTGAGAGCTAATTCAATCAAGGAAACACTGCATGTTGGTGAAGGGCATATTGAAGAAGGATCAGCCGAGTGGTTCTTGTGGGAGAACAACTCCATTTGGCTCACTAACTTCACACACCATCAGGCTTCCAAGCAGCTCTCAAGGAAACTCAGTTTTCACACTCTAAGCTTAGTGCCCTTTGAGTGCATTATCTAGGAATGAACCTGGTAGAGCATCCCACACAAACGAATGCTCCACATGCGGTTTCACATGCCACCAACTCCACATTCACAGGCATCTTCAGCGCCACAGCCGTTTTCAGATAGCCCTCAATGCAAAGGCTCTAGACGCAAATATTGGTGTGAGAGCTAATTCAATCAAGGAAACACTGCATGTTGGTGAAGGGCATATTGAAGAAGGATCAGCCGAGTAGTTCTTGTGGGAGAACAACTCCATTTGGCTCACTAACTTCACACACCATCAGGCTTCCAAGCAGCTCTCAAGGAAACTCAGTTATCACACTCTATGCTTAGTGCCCTTTCTATGGCTAGGACTGAAATGAACCTGGTAGAGCATCCGACACAAACGAATGCTCCACATGCGGGTTTCACATGCCACCAACTCACATTCACAGGCAACTTCAGCGCCACAGCCGTTTTCAGATAGCCCTCAATGCAAAGTCTCTAGACGCAAATATTGGTGTGAGAGCTAATTCAATCAAGGAAACACTGCATGTTGTTGAAGGGCATATTGAAGAAGGATCAGCCGAGTGGTTCTTGTGGGAGAACAACTCCATTTGGCTCACTAACTTCACACACCATCAGGCTTCCAAGCAGCTCTCAAGGAAACTCAGTTTTCACACTCTATGCTTAGTGCCCTTTGAGTGCATTATCTAGGAATGAACCTGGTAGAGCATCCCACACAAACGAATGCTCCACATGCGGGTTTCACATGCCACCAACTCCACATTCACAGGCAACATCAGCGCCACAGCCGTTTTCAGATAGCCCTCAATGCAAAGGCTCTAGACGCAAATATTGGTGTGAGAGCTAATTCAATCAAGGAAACACTGCATGTTGGTGAAGGGCATATTGAAGAAGGATCAGCCGAGTAGTTCTTGTGGGAGAACAACTCCATTTGGCTCACTAACTTCACACACCATCAGGCTTCCAAGCAGCTCGCAAGGAAACTCAGTTTTCACACTCTATGCTTAGTGCTCTTTGTGTGCCTAGGACAGAAATGAAGCTTGGTCAGCATCCCACACAAACGAATGCTCCACATGCGGGTTTCACATGCCACCAACTCCACATTCACAGGCAACTTCAGCGCCACAGCCGTTTTCAGATAGCCCTCAATGCAAAGGCTCTAGACGCAAATATTGGTGTGAGAGCTAATTCAATCAAGGAAACACTGCATGTTGCTGAAGGGCATATTGAAGAAGGATCAGCCAAGTGGTTCTTGTGGGAGAACCCCTCCATTTGGCTCACTAACTTCACACACCATCAGGCTTCCAAGCAGCTCTCAAGGAAATTCAGTTTTCACACTCTATGTTTAGTGCCCTTTGAGTGCATTATCTAGGAATGAACCTGGTAGAGCATCCCACACAAACGAATGCTCCACATGCGGGTTTCACATGCCACCAACTCCACATTCACAGGCAACTTCAGCGCCACAGCCGTTTTCAGATAGCCCTCAATGCAAAGGCTCTAGACGCAAATATTGGTGTGAGAGCTAATTCAATCAAGGAAACACTGCATGTTGGTGAAGGGCATATTGAAGAAGGATCAGCCGAGTGGTTCTTGTGGGAGAACAACTCCATTTGGCTCACTAACTTCACACACCATCAGGCTTCCAAACAGCTCTCAAGGAAACTCAGTTTTCACACTCTATGCTTAGTGCCCTTTGTGTGCCAAGGACTGAAAGAAGCTTGGTCAGCATCCCACACAAACGAATGCTCCACATGCGGGTTTCACATGCCACCAACTCCACATTCACAGGTAACATCAGCGCTACAGCCGTTTTCAGATAGCCCTCAATGCAAAGGCTCTAGACGCAAATATTGGTGTGAGAGCTAATTCAATCAAGGAAACACTGCATGTTGGTGAAGGGCATATTGAAGAAGGATCAGCCGAGTAGTTCTTGTGGGAGAACAACTCCATTTGGCTCACTAACTTCACACACCATCAGGCTTCCAAGCAGCTCTCAAGGAAACTCAGTTTTCACACTCTATGCTTAGTGCCCTTTGAGTGCCTAGGACTGAAATGAAGCTTGGTCAGCATCCCACACAAACGAATGCTTCACATGCGGGTTTCACATGCCACCAACTCCACATTCACAGGTAACATCAGCGCCACAGCCGTTTTCAGATAGCCCTCAATGCAAAGGCTCTAGACGCAAATATTTGTGTGAGAGCTAATTCAATCAAGGAAACACTGCATGTTGGTGAAGGGCATATTGAAGAAGGATCAGCCAAGTGGTTCTTGTGGGAGAACAACTCCATTTGGCTCACTAACTTCACACACCATCAGGCTTCCAAGCAGCTCTCAAGGAAACTCAGTTTTCACACTCTAAGCCTAGTGCCCTTTGAGTGCATTATCTAGGAATGAACCTGGTAGAGCATCCCACACAAACCAATGCTCCACATGCGGTTTCACATGCCACCAACTCCACATTCACAGGCAACTTCAGCGCCACAGCCGTTTTCAGATAGCCCTCAATGCAAAGGCTCTAGACGCAAATATTGGTGTGAGAGCTAATTCAATCAAGGAAACACTGCATGTTGGTGAAGGGCATGTTGAAGAAGATCAGCCGAGTGTTCTTGTGGAGAACAACTCCATTTGGCTCACTGACTTCACACACCATCAGGCTTCCAAGCAGCTCTCAAGGAAATCAGTTTTCACACTCTATGTTAGTGCCCTTTGAGTGCATTATCTAGGAATGAACCTGGTAGAGCATCCCACACAAACGAATGCTCCACATGCGGGTTTCACATGCCACCAACTCCACATTCTCAGGCAACTTCAGCGCCACAGCCGTTTTCAGATAGCCCTCAATGCAAAGGCTCTAGACGCAAATATTGGTGTGAGAGCTAATTCAATCAAGGAAACACTGCATGTTGGCGAAGGGCATATTGAAGAAGGATCAGCCGAGTGGTTCTTGTGGGAGAACAACTCCATTTGGCTCACTAACTTCACACACCATCAGGCTTCCAAGCAGCTCTCAAGGAAACTCAGTTTTCACACTCTATGCTTAGTGCCCTTTGAGAGCCTAGGACTGAAATGAAGCTTGGTGAGCATCCCACACAAACGAATGCTCCACATGCGGGTTTCACATGCCACCAACTCCACATTCTCAGGCAACTTCAGCGCCACAGCCGTTTTCAGATAGCCCTCAATGCAAAGGCTCTAGACACAAATATTGGTGTGAGAGCTAATTCAATCAAGGAAACACTGCATGTTGGTGAAGGGCATATTGAAGAAGGATCAGCCGAGTGGTTCTTGTGGGAGAACAACTGCATTTGGCTCACTAACTTCACACACCATCAGGCTTCCAAGCAGCTCTCAAGGAAACTCAGTTTTCACACTCTATGCTTAGTGCCCTTTGAGTGCCTAGGACTGAAATGAAGCTTGGTGAGCATCCCACACAAACGAATGCTCCACATGCGGGTTTCACATGCCACCAAGTCCACATTCACAGGCAACTTCAGCGCCACAGCCGTTTTCAGATAGCCCTCAATGCAAAGGCTCTAGACGCAAATATTGGTGTGAGAGCTAATTCAATCAAGGAAACACTGCATGTTGGTGAAGGGCATATTGAAGAAGGATCAGCCGAGTGGTTCTTGTGGGAGAACAACTCCATTTGGCTCACTAACTTCACACACCATCAGGCTTCCAAGCAGCTCTCAAGGAAACTCAGTTTTCACACTCTATGCTTAGTGCCCTTTGAGGGCATTATCTAGGAATGAACCTGGTAGAGCATCCCACCCAAACGAATGCTCCACATGCATGTTTCACATGCCACCAACTCCACATTCTCAGGCAACTTCGGCGCCACAGCCGTTTTCAGATAGCCCTCAATGCAAAGGCTCTAGACGCAAATATTGGTGTGAGAGCTAATTCAATCAAGGAAACACTGCATGTTGGTGAAGTTCATATTGAAGAAGGATCAGCCGAGTGGTTCTTGTGGGAGAACAACTCCATTTGGCTCACTAACTTCACACACCATCAGGCTTCCAAGCAGCTCTCAAGGAAACTCAGTTTTCACACTCTATGCTTAGTGCCCTTTGAGTGCCTAGGACTGAAATGAAGCTTGGTGAGCATCCCACACAAACGAATGCTCCACATGCGGGTTTCACATGCCACCAACTCCACATTCTCAGGCAACTTCAGCGCCACAGCCGTTTTCAGATAGCCCTCAATGCAAAGGCTCTAGACACAAATATTGGTGTGAGAGCTAATTCAATCAAGGAAACACTGCATGTTGGTGAAGTTCATATTGAAGAAGGATCAGCCGAGTGGTTCTTGTGGGAGAACAACTCCATTTGGCTCACTAACTTCACACACCATCAGGCTTCCAAGCAGCTCTCAAGGAAACTCAGTTTTCACACTCTATGCTTAGTGCCCTTTGAGTGCCTAGGACTGAAATGAAGCTTGGTGAGCATCCCACACAAACGAATGCTCCACATGCGGGTTTCACATGCCACCAACTCCACATTCACAGGCAACTTCAGCGCCACAGCCGTTTTCAGATAGCCCTCAATGCAAAGGCTCTAGACGCAAATATTGGTGTGAGAGCTAATTCAATCAAGGAAACACTGCATGTTGGTGAAGGGCATATTGAAGAAGGATCAGCCGAGTGGTTCTTGTGGGAGAACAACTCCATTTGGCTCACTAACGTCACACACCATCAGGCTTCCAAGCAGCTCTCAAGGAAACTCAGTTTTCACACTCTATGCTTAGTGCCCTTTGAGTGCATTATCTAGGAATGAACCTGTTCGAGCATCACACAAACGAATGCTCCACATGCGGGTTTCACATGTCACCAACTCCACATTCTCAGGCAACTGCAGCGCCACAGCCGTTTTCAGATAGCCCTCAATGCAAAGGCTCTAGACACAAATATTGGTGTGAGAGCTAATTCAATCAAGGAAACACTGCATGTTGGTGATGGGCATATTGAAGAAGGATCAGCTGAGTGGTTCTTGTGGGAGAACAACTCCATTTGGCTCACTAACTTCACACACCATCAGGCTTCCAAGCAGCTCTCAAGGAAACTCAGTTTTCACACTCTATGCTTAGTGCCCTTTGAGGGCATTATCTAGGAATGAACCTGGTAGAGCATCCCACACAAACGAATGCTCCACATGCGGGTTTCACATGCCACCAACTCCACATTCTCAGGCAACTTCAGCGCCACAGCCGTTTTCAGATAGCCCTCAATGCAAAGGCTCTAGACGCAAATATTGGTGTGAGAGCTAATTCAATCAAGGAAACACTGCATGTTGGTGAAGGGCATATTGAAGAAGGATCAGCCGAGTGGTTCTTGTGGGAGAACAACTCCATTTGGCTCACTAACTTCACACACCATCAGGCTTCCAAGCAGCTCTCAAGGAAACTCAGTTTTCACACTCTATGCTTAGTGCCCTTTGAGAGCCTAGACTGAAATGAAGCTTGGTGAGCATCCCACACAAACGAATGCTCCACATGCGGGTTTCACATGCCACCAACTCCACATTCTCAGGCAACTTCAGCGCCACAGCCATTTTCAGATAGCCCTCAATGCAAAGGCTCTAGACACAAATATTGGTGTGAGAGCTAATTCAATCAAGGAAACACTGCATGTTGGTGAAGTTCATATTGAAGAAGGATCAGCCGAGTGGTTCTTGTGGGAGAACAACTCCATTTGGCTCACTAACTTCACACACCATCAGGCTTCCAAGCAGCTCTCAAGGAAACTCAGTTTTCACACTCTATGCTTAGTGCCCTTTGAGGGCATTATCTAGGAATGAACCTGGTAGAGCATCCCACCTAAACGAATGCTCCACATGCATGTTTCACATGCCACCAACTCCACATTCTCAGGCAAACTTCGGCGCCACAGCCGTTTTCAGATAGCCCTCAATGCAAAGGCTCTAGACGCAAATATTGGTGTGAGAGCTAATGAAATCAAGGAAACACTGCATGTTGGTGAAGGGCATATTGAAGAAGGATCAGCCGAGTGGTTCTTGTGGGAGAACAACTCCATTTGGCTCACTAACTTCACACACCATCAGGCTTCCAAGCAGCTCTCAAGGAAACTCAGTTTTCACACTCTATGCTTAGTGCCCTTTGAGTGCCTAGGACTGAAATGAAGCTTGGTGAGCATCCCACACAAACGAATGCTCCACATGCGGGTTTCACATGCCACCAACTCCACATTCACAGGCAACTTCAGCGCCACAGCCGTTTTCAGATAGCCCTCAATGCAAAGGCTCTAGACGCAAATATTGGTGTGAGAGCTAATTCAATCAAGGAAACACTGCATGTTGGTGAAGGGCATATTGAAGAAGGATCAGCCAAGTGGTTCTTGTGGGAGAACAACTCCATTTGGCTCACTAACTTCACACACCATCAGGCTTCCAAGCAGCTCTCAAGGAAACTCAGTTTTCACACTCTATGCTTAGTGCCCTTTGAGTGCATTATCTAGGAATGAACCTGTTCGAGCATCACACAAACGAATGA
>NW_026698120.1:0-29165 GCF_030435755.1 Ochotona princeps
TCTCCATTTGGCTCACTAACTTCACACACCATCAGGCTTCCAAGCAGCTCTCAAGGAAACTCAGTTTTCACACTCTATGCTTAGTGCCCTTTGAGTGCATTATCTAGGAATGAACCTGGTAGAACATCCCACACAAACGAATGCTCCACATGCGGGTTTCACATGCCACCAACTCCACATTTACAGGCAACTTCAGCGCCACAGCCGTTTTCAGATAGCCCTCAATGCAAAGGCTCTAGACGCAAATATTGGTGTGAGAGCTAATTCAATCAAGGAAACACTGCATGTTGGTGAAGGGCATATTGAAGAAGGATCAGCCGAGTGTTCTTGTGGGAGAACAACTCCATTTGGCTCACTAACTTCACACACCATCAGGCTTCCAAGCAGCTCTCAAGGAAACTCAGTTTTCACACTCTATGCTTAGTGCCCTTTGAGTGCATTATCTAGGAATGAACCTGGTGGAGCATCCCACACAAACGAATGCTCCACATGCGGGTTTCACATGTCACCAACTCCACATTCACAGGCAACTTCAGCGCCACAGCCGTTTTCAGATAGCCCTCAATGCAAAGGCTCTAGACGCAAATATTGGTGTGAGAGCTAATTCAATCAAGGAAACACTGCATGTTGGTGAAGGGCATATTGAAGAAGGATCAGCCGACTGTTCTTGTGGGAGAACAACTTCATTTGCTCACTAACTTCACACACCATCAGGCTTCCAAGCAGCTCTCAAGGAAACTCAGTTTTCACACTCTATGCTTAGTGCCCTTTGAGTGCCTAGGACTGAAATGAAGCTTGGTGAGCATCCCACACAAACGAATGCTCCACATGCGGGTTTCACATGTCACCAACTCCACATTCACAGGCAACTTCAGCGCCACAGCCGTTTTCAGATAGCCCTCAATGCAAAGGCTCTAGACGCAAATATTGGTGTGAGAGCTAATTCAATCAAGGAAACACTGCATGTTGGTGAAGGGCATATTGAAGAAGGATCAGCCGAGTGGTTTTGTGGGAGAACAACTCCATTTGGCTCACTAACTTCACACATTATCAGGCTTCCAAGCAGCTCTCAAGGAAACTCAGTTTTCACACTCTATGCTTAGTGCCCTTTGAGTGCATTATCTAGGAATGAACCTGGTAGAACATCCCACACAAACGAATGCTCCACATGCGGGTTTCACATGCCACCAACTCCACATTCACAGGCAAATTCAGCGCCACAGCAGTTTTAAGATAGCCCTCAATGCAAAGGCTCTAGACGCAAATATTGGTGTGAGAGCTAATTCAATCAAGGAAACACTGCATGTTGGTGAAGGGCATATTGAAGAAGGATCAGCCGAGTGGTTCTTGTGGGAGAACAACTCCATTTGGCTCACTAACTTCACACACCATCAGGCTTCCAAGCAGCTCTCTAGGAAACTCAGTTTTCACACTCTATGCTTAGTGCCCTTTGAGTGCATTATCTAGGAATGAACCTGGTAGAGCATCCCACACAAACGAATGCTCCACATGCGGGTTTCACATGTCACCAACTCCACATTCACAGGCAACTTCAGCGCCACAGCCGTTTTCAGATAGCCCTCAATGCAAAGGCTCTAGACGCAAATATTGGTGTGAGAGCTAATTCAATCAAGGAAACACTGCATGTTGGTGAAGGGCATATTGAAGAAGGATCAGCCGAGTGTTCTTGTGGGAGAACAACTCCATTTGGCTCACTAACTTCACACACCATCAGGCTTCCAAGCAGCTCTCAAGGAAACTCAGTTTTCACACTCTATGCTTAGTGCTCTTTGAGTGCATTATCTAGGAATGAACCTGGTAGAGCATCCCACACAAACGAATGCTCCACATGCGGGTTTCACATGCCACCAACTCCACATTCTCAGGCAACTTCAGCGCCACAGCCGTTTTCAGATAGCCCTCAATGCAAAGGCTCTAGACGCAAATATTGGTGTGAGAGCTAATTCAATCAAGGAAACACTGCATGTTGGTGAAGGGCATATTGAAGAAGGATCAGCCGAGTGGTTCTTGTGGAGAAACAACTCCATTTGGCTCACTAACTTCACACACCATCAGGCTTCCAAGCAGCCCTCAAGGAAACTCAGTTTTCACACTCTATGCTTAGTGCCCTTTGAGTGCATTATCTAGGAATGAACCTGGTAGAGCATCCCACACAAACGAATGCTCCACATGCGGTTTCACATGTCACCAACTCCACATTCACAGGCAACTTCAGCGCCACAGCCATTTTCAGATAGCCCTCACATCAAAGGCTCTAGACGCAAATATTGGTGTGAGAGCTAATTCAATCAAGGAAACACTGCATGTTGGTGAAGGGCATATTGAAGAAGGATCAGCCGACTGGTTCTTGTGGGAGAACAACTCCATTTGGCTCACTAACTTCACACACCATCAGGCTTCCAAGCAGCTCTCAAGGAAACTCAGTTTTCACACTCTATGCTTAGTGCCTTTTGAGGGCATTATCTAGGAATGAACCTGGTAGAGCATCCCACACAAACGAATGCTCCACATGCGGGTTTCACATGCCACCAACTCCACATTCACAGGCAACTTCAGCGCCACAGCCGTTTCAGATAGCCCTCAATGCAAAGGCTCTAGACGCAAATATTGGTGTGAGAGCTAATTCAATCAAGGAAACACTGCATGTTGGTGAAGGGCATATTGAAGAAGGATCAGCCGAGTGGTTCTTGTGGGAGAACAACTCCATTTGGCTCACTAACTTCACACACCATCAGGCTTCCAAGCAGCTCTCTAGGAAACTCAGTTTTCACACTCTATGCTTAGTGCCCTTTGAGTGCATTATCTAGGACTGAACCTTGTAGAGCATCCCACACAAACGAATGCTCCACATGCGGGTTTCACATGTCACCAACTCCACATTCACAGGCAACTTCAGCGCCACAGCCGTTTTCAGATAGCCCTCAATGCAAAGCTCTAGACGCAAATATTGGTGTGAGAGCTAATTCAATCAAGGAAACACTGCATGTTGGTGAAGGGCATATTGAAGAAGGATCAGCCGAGTGGTTCTTGTGGGAGAACAACTCCATTTGGCTCACTAACTTCACACACCATCAGGCTTCCAAGCAGCTCTCAAGGAAACTCAGTTTTCACACTCTATGCTTAGTGCCTTTGAGTGCATTATCTAGGAATGAACCTGGTAGAGCATCCCACACAAACGAATGCTCCACATGCGGGTTTCACATGCCACCAACTCCACATTCTCAGGCAACTTCAGCGCCACAGCCGTTTTCAGATAGCCCTCAATGCAAAGGCTCTAGACGCAAATATTAGTGTGAGAGCTAATTCAATCAAGGAAACACTGCATGTTGGTGAAGGGCATATTGAAGAAGGATCAGCCGAGTGGTTCTTGTGGGAGAACAACTCCATTTGGCTCACTAACTTCACACACCATCAGGCTTCCAAGCAGCTCTCAAGGAAACTCAGTTTTCACACTCTATGCTTAGTGCCCTTTGAGTGCATTATCTAGGAATGAACCTGGTAGAACATCCCACACAAACGAATGCTCCACATGCTGGTTTCACATGCCACCAACTCCACATTCTCAGGCAACTTCAGCGCCACAGCCGTTTTCAGATAGCCCTCAATGCAAAGGCTCTAGACGCAAATATTGGTGTGAGAGCTAATTCAATCAAGGAAACACTGCATGTTGGTGAAGGGCATATTGAAGAAGGATCAGCCGAGTGGTTCTTGTGGGAGAACAACTCCATTTGGCTCACTAACTTCACACACCATCAGGCTTCCAAGCAGCTCTCAAGGAAACTCAGTTTTCACACTCTATGCTTAGTGCCCTTTGAGTGCCTAGGACTGAAATGAACCTGGTAGAGCATCCCACACAAACGAATGCTCCACATGCGGGTTTCACATGCCACCAACTCCACATTGACAGGCAACTTCAGCGCCACAGCCATTTTCAGATAGCACTCAATGCAAAGGCTCTAGACGCAAATATTGGTGTGAGAGCTAATTCAATCAAGGAAACACTGCATGTTGGTGAAGGGCATATTGAAGAAGGATCAGCCGAGTGGTTCTTGTGGGAGAACAACTCCATTTGGCTCACTAACTTCACACACCATCAGGCTTCCAAGCAGCTCTCAAGGAAACTCAGTTTTCACACTCTATGCTTAGTGCCCTTTGAGTGCCTAGGACTGAAATGAACCTGGTAGAGCATCCCACACAAACGAATGCTCCACATGCGGGTTTCACATGCCACCAACTCCACATTGACAGGCAACTTCAGCGCCACAGCCATTTTCAGATAGCACTCAATGCAAAGGCTCTAGACGCAAATATTGGTGTGAGAGCTATTCAATCAAGGAAACACTGCATGTTGGTGAAGGGCATATTGAAGAAGGATCAGCCGAGTGGTTCTTGTGGGAGAACAACTCCATTTGGCTCACTAACTTCACACACCATCAGGCTTCCAAGCAGCCCTCAAGGAAACTCAGTTTTCACACTCTATGCTTAGTGCCCTTTGAGTGCCTAGGACTGAAATGAATCTTGGTGAGCATCCCACACAAACGAATGCTCCACATGCGGGTTTCACATGTCACCAACTCCACATTCACAGGCAACTTCAGCGCCACAGCCGTTTTCAGATAGCCCTCAATGCAAAGGCTCTAGACGCAAATATTGGTGTGAGAGCTAATTCAATCAAGGAAACACTGCATGTTGGTGAAGGGCATATTGAAGAAGGATCAGCCGAGTGGTTCTTGTGGGAGAACAACTCCATTTGGCTCACTAACTTCACACACCATCAGGCTTCCAAGCAGCTCTCAAGGAAACTCAGTTTTCACACTCTATGCTTAGTGCCTTTTGAGGGCATTATCTAGGAATGAACCTGGTAGAGCATCCCACACAAACGAATGCTCCACATGCGGGTTTCACATGCCACCAACTCCACATTCACAGGCAACTTCAGCGCCACAGCCGTTTTCAGATAGCCCTCAATGCAAAGGCTCTAGACGCAAATATTGGTGTGAGAGCTAATTCAATCAAGGAAACACTGCATGTTGGTGAAGGGCATATTGAAGAAGGATCAGCCGAGTGGTTCTTGTGGGAGAACAACTCCATTTGGCTCACTAACTTCACACACCATCAGGCTTCCAAGCAGCTCTCAAGGAAACTCAGTTTTCACACTCTATGCTTAGTGCCCTTTGAGTGCCTAGGACTGAAATGAACCTTGGTGAGCATCCCACACAAACGAATGCTCCACATGCGGGTTTCACATGTCACCAACTCCACATTCACAGGCAACTTCAGCGCCACAGCCGTTTCAGATAGCCCTCAATGCAAAGGCTCTAGACGCAAATATTGGTGTGAGAGCTAATTCAATCAAGGAAACACTGCATGTTGGTGAAGGGCATATTGAAGAAGGATCAGCCGAGTGGTTTTTGTGGGAGAACAACTCCATTTGGCTCACTAACTTCACACATTATCAGGCTTCCAAGCAGCTCTCAAGGAAACTCAGTTTTCACACTCTATGCTTAGTGCCCTTTGAGTGCATTATCTAGGAATGAACCTGGTAGAACATCCCACACAAACGAATGCTCCACATGCGGGTTTCACATGCCACCAACTCCACATTCACAGGCAACTTCAGCGCCACAGCAGTTTTAAGATAGCCCTCAATGCAAAGGCTCTAGACGCAAATATTGGTGTGAGAGCTAATTCAATCAAGGAAACACTGCATGTTGGTGAAGGGCATATTGAAGAAGGATCAGCCGAGTGGTTCTTGTGGGAGAACAACTCCATTTGGCTCACTAACTTCACACACCATCAGGCTTCCAAGCAGCTCTCTAGAAACTCAGTTTTCACACTCTATGCTTAGTGCCCTTTGAGTGCATTATCTAGGAATGAACCTGGTAGAGCATCCCACACAAACGAATGCTCCACATGCGGGTTCACATGTCACCAACTCCACATTCACAGGCAACTTCAGCGCCACAGCCGTTTTCAGATAGCCCTCAATGCAAAGGCTCTAGACGCAAATATTGGTGTGAGAGCTAATTCAATCAAGGAAACACTGCATGTTGGTGAAGGGCATATTGAAGAAGGATCAGCCGAGTGGTTCTTGTGGGAGAACAACTCCATTTGGCTCACTAACTTCACACACCATCAGGCTTCCAAGCAGCTCTCAAGGAAACTCAGTTTTCACACTCTATGCTTAGTGCCCTTTGAGTGCATTATCTAGGAATGAACCTGGTAGAGCATCCACACAAACGAATGCTCCACATGCGGGTTTCACATGCCACCAACTCCACATTCTCAGGCAACTTCAGCGCCACAGCCGTTTTCAGATAGCCCTCAATGCAAAGGCTCTAGACGCAAATATTGGTGTGAGAGCTAATTCAATCAAGGAAACACTGCATGTTGGTGAAGGGCATATTGAAGAAGGATCAGCCGAGTGGTTCTTGTGGGAGAACAACTCCATTTGCTCACTAACTTCACACACCATCAGGCTTCCAAGCAGCTCTCAAGGAAACTCAGTTTTCACACTCTATGCTTAGTGCCCTTTGAGTGCCTAGGACTGAAATGAACCTGGTAGAGCATCCCACACAAACGAATGCTCCACATGCGGGTTTCACATGCCACCAACTCCACATTGACAGGCAACTTCAGCGCCACAGCCATTTTCAGATAGCCTCAATGCAAAGGCTCTAGACGCAAATATTGGTGTGAGAGCTAATTCAATCAAGGAAACACTGCATGTTGGTGAAGGGCATATTGAAGAAGATCAGCCGAGTGGTTCTTGTGGGAGAACAACTCCATTTGGCTCACTAACTTCACACACCATCAGGCTTCCAAGCAGCCCTCAAGGAAACTCAGTTTTCACACTCTATGCTTAGTGCCCTTTGAGTGCCTAGGACTGAAATGAATCTTGGTGAGCATCCCACACAACGAATGCTCCACATGCGGGTTTCACATGTCACCAACTCCACATTCACAGGCAACTTCAGCGCCACAGCCATTTTCAGATAGCCCTCACATCAAAGGCTCTAGACGCAAATATTGGTGTGAGAGCTAATTCAATCAAGGAAACACTGCATGTTGGTGAAGGGCATATTGAAGAAGGATCAGCCGAGTGGTTCTTGTGGGAGAACAACTCCATTTGGCTCACTAACTTCACACACCATCAGGCTTCCAAGCAGCTCTCAAGGAAACTCAGTTTTCACACTCTATGCTTAGTGCCTTTTGAGGGCATTATCTAGGAATGAACCTGGTAGAGCATCCCACACAAACGAATGCTCCACATGCGGGTTTCACATGCCACCAACTCCACATTCACAGGCAACTTCAGCGCCACAGCGTTTTCAGATAGCCCTCAATGCAAAGGCTCTAGACGCAAATATTGGTGTGAGAGCTAATTCATCAAGGAAACACTGCATGTTGGTGAAGGGCATATTGAAGAAGGATCAGCCGAGTGGTTCTTGTGGGAGAACAACTCCATTTGGCTCACTACTTCACACACCATCAGGCTTCCAAGCAGCTCTCTAGGAAACTCAGTTTTCACACTCTATGCTTAGTGCCCTTTGAGTGCATTATCTAGGAATGAACCTGGTAGAGCATCCCACACAAACGAATGCTCCACATGCGGGTTTCACATGCCACCAACTCCACATTCTCAGGCAACTTCAGCGCCACAGCCGTTTTCAGATAGCCCTCAATGCAAAGGCTCTAGACGCAAATATTGGTGTGAGAGCTAATTCAATCAAGGAAACACTGCATGTTGGTGAAGGGCATATTGAAGAAGGATCAGCCGAGTGGTTCTTGTGGGAGAACAACTCCATTTGGCTCACTAATTTCACACACCATCAGGCTTCCAAGCAGCTCTCTAGGAAACTCAGTTTTCACACTCTATGCTTAGTGCCCTTTGAGTGCATTATCTAGGAATGAACCTGGTAGAACATCCCACACAAACGAATGCTCCACATGCTGGTTTCACATGCCACCAACTCCACATTCACAGGCAACTTCAGCGCCACAGCCGTTTTCAGATAGCCCTCAATGCAAAGGCTCTAGACGCAAATATTGGTGTGAGAGCTAATTCAATCAAGGAAACACTGCATGTTGGTGAAGGGCATATTGAAGAAGGATCAGCCGAGTGGTTCTTGTGGGAGAACAACTCCATTTGGCTCACTAACTTCACACACCATCAGGCTTCCAAGCAGCTCTCAAGGAAACTCAGTTTTCACACTCTATGCTTAGTGCCCTTTGAGTGCCTAGGACTGAAATGAACCTGGTAGAGCATCCCACACAAACGAATGCTCCACATGCGGGTTTCACATGCCACCAACTCCACATTCACAGGCAACTTCAGCGCCACAGCGTTTTCAGATAGCCCTCAATGCAAAGGCTCTAGACGCAAATATTGGTGTGAGAGCTAATTCAATCAAGGAAACACTGCATGTTGGTGAAGGGCATATTGAAGAAGGATCAGCCGAGTGGTTCTTGTGGGAGAACAACTCCATTTGGCTCACTAACTTCACACACCATCAGGCTTCCAAGCAGCTCTCTAGGAAACTCAGTTTTCACACTCTATGCTTAGTGCCCTTTGAGTGCATTATCTAGGAATGAACCTGGTAGAGCATCCCACACAAACGAATGCTCCACATGCGGGTTTCACATGTCACCAACTCCACATTCACAGGCAACTTCAGCGCCACAGCCGTTTTCAGATAGCCCTCACATCAAAGGCTCTAGACGCAAATATTGGTGTGAGAGCTAATTCAATCAAGGAAACACTGCATGTTGGTGAAGGGCATATTGAAGAAGGATCAGCCGAGTGGTTCTTGTGGGAGAACAACTCCATTTGGCTCACTAACTTCACACACCATCAGGCTTCCAAGCAGCTCTCAAGGAAACTCAGTTTTCACACTCTATGCTTAGTGCCCTTTGAGTGCATTATCTAGGAATGAACCTGGTAGAGCATCCCACACAAACGAATGCTCCACATGCGGGTTTCACATGCCACCAACTCCACATTCTAAGGCAACTTCAGCGCCACAGCCGTTTTCAGATAGCCCTCAATGCAAAGGCTCTAGACGCAAATATTGGTGTGAGAGCTAATTCAATCAAGGAAACACTGCATGTTGGTGAAGGGCATATTGAAGAAGGATCAGCCGAGTGGTTCTTGTGGGAGAACAACTCCATTTGGCTCACTAACTTCACACACCATCAGGCTTCCAAGCAGCTCTCAAGGAAACTCAGTTTTCACACTCTATGCTTAGTGCCCTTTGAGTGCCTAGGACTGAAATGAACCTGGTAGAGCATCCCACACAAACGAATGCTCCACATGCGGGTTTCACATGCCACCAACTCCACATTGACAGGCAACTTCAGCGCCACAGCCATTTTCAGATAGCCCTCAATGCAAAGGCTCTAGACGCAAATATTGGTGTGAGAGCTAATTCAATCAAGGAAACACTGCATGTTGGTGAAGGGCATATTGAAGAAGGATCAGCCGAGTGGTTCTTGTGGGAGAACAACTCCATTTGGCTCACTAACTTCACACACCATCAGGCTTCCAAGCAGCCTCAAGGAAACTCAGTTTTCACACTCTATGCTTAGTGCCCTTTGAGTGCCTAGGACTGAAATGAATCTTGGTGAGCATCCCACACAAACGAATGCTCCACATGCGGATTTCACATGTCACCAACTCCACATTCACAGGCAACTTCAGCGCCACAGCCATTTTCAGATAGCCCTCACATCAAAGGCTCTAGACGCAAATATTGGTGTGAGAGCTAATTCAATCAAGGAAACACTGCATGTTGGTGAAGGGCATATTGAAGAAGGATCAGCCGAGTGGTTCTTGTGGGAGAACAACTCCATTTGGCTCACTAACTTCACACACCATCAGGCTTCCAAGCAGCTCTCAAGGAAACTCAGTTTTCACACTCTATGCTTAGTGCCTTTTGAGGCATTATCTAGGAATGAACCTGGTAGAGCATCCCACACAAACGAATGCTCCACATGCGGGTTTCACATGCCACCAACTCCACATTCACAGGCAACTTCAGCGCCACAGCCGTTTTCAGATAGCCCTCAATGCAAAGGCTCTAGACGCAAATATTGGTGTGAGAGCTAATTCAATCAAGGAAACACTGCATGTTGGTGAAGGGCATATTGAAGAAGGATCAGCCGAGTGGTTCTTGTGGGAGAACAACTCCATTTGGCTCACTAACTTCACACACCATCAGGCTTCCAAGCAGCTCTCTAGGAAACTCAGTTTTCACACTCTATGCTTAGTGCCCTTTGAGTGCATTATCTAGGAATGAACCTGGTAGAGCATCCCACACAAACGAATGCTCCACATGCGGGTTTCACATGCCACCAACTCCACATTCTCAGGCAACTTCAGCGCCACAGCCGTTTTCAGATAGCCCTCAATGCAAAGGCTCTAGACGCAAATATTGGTGTGAGAGCTAATTCAATCAAGGAAACACTGCATGTTGGTGAAGGGCATATTGAAGAAGGATCAGCCGAGTGGTTCTTGTGGGAGAACAACTCCATTTGGCTCACTAACTTCACACACCATCAGGCTTCCAAGCAGCTCTCAAGGAAACTCAGTTTTCACACTCTATGCTTAGTGCCCTTTGAGTGCATTATCTAGGAATGAACCTGGTAGAACATCCCACACAAACGAATGCTCCACATGCTGGTTTCACATGCCACCAACTCCACATTCACAGGCAACTTCAGCGCCACAGCCGTTTTCAGATAGCCCTCAATGCAAAGGCTCTAGACGCAAATATTGGTGTGAGAGCTAATTCAATCAAGGAAACACTGCATGTTGGTGAAGGGCATATGGAAGAAGGATCAGCCGAGTGGTTCTTGTGGAGAACAACTCCATTTGGCTCACTAACTTCACACACCATCAGGCTTCCAAGCAGCTCTCAAGGAAACTCAGTTTTCACACTCTATGCTTAGTGCCCTTTGAGTGCCTAGGACTGAAATGAACCTGGTAGAGCATCCCACACAAACGAATGCTCCACATGCGGGTTTCACATGCCACCAACTCCACATTCACAGGCAACTTCAGCGCCACAGGCGTTTTCAGATAGCCCTCAATGCAAAGGCTCTAGACGCAAATATTGGTGTGAGAGCTAATTCAATCAAGGAAACACTGCATGTTGGTGAAGGGCATATTGAAGAAGGATCAGCCGAGTGGTTCTTGTGGGAGAAACAACTCCATTTGGCTCACTAACTTCACACACCATCAGGCTTCCAAGCAGCTCTCAAGGAAACTCAGTTTTCACACTCTATGCTTAGTGCCCTTTGAGTGCATTATCTAGGAATGAACCTGGTAGAGCATCCCACACAGCGAATGCTCCACATGCGGGTTTCACATGCCAACAACTCCACATTGACAGGCAACTTCAGCGCCACAGCCGCATTCAGATAGCCCTCAATGCAAAGGCTCTAGACGCAAATATTGGTGTGAGAGCTAATTCAATCAAGGAAACACTGCATGTTGGTGAAGGGCATATTGAAGAAGGATCAGCCGAGTGGTTCTTGTGGGAGAACAACTCCATTTGGCTCACTAACTTCACGCACCATCAGGCTTCCAAGCAGCTCTCAAGGAAACTCAGTTTTCACACTCTATGCTTAGTGCCCTTTGAGTGCCTAGGACTGAAATGAAGCTTGGTGAGCATCCCACACAAACGAATGCTCCACATGCGGGTTTCACATGTCACCAACTCCACATTCACAGGCAACTTCAGCGCCACAGCCATTTTCAGATAGCCTCAATGCAAAGGCTCTAGACGCAAATATTGGTGTGAGAGCTAATTCAATCAAGGAAACACTGCATGTTGGTGAAGGGCATATTGAAGAAGGATCAGCCGAGTGGTTCTTGTGGAGAACAACTCCATTTGCACACTAACTACACACACCATCAGGCTTCCAAGCAGCTCTCAAGGAAACTCAGTTTTCACACTCTATGCTTACTGCCCTTTGAGTGCATTATCTAGGAATGAACCTGGTAGAGCATCCCACACAAACGAATGCTCCACATGCGGGTTTCACATGCCACCAACTCCACATTGACAGGCAACTTCAGCGCCACAGCTGTTTTCAGATAGCCCTCAATGCAAAGGTTCTAGACGCAAATATTGGTGTGAGAGCTAATACAATCAAGGAAACACTGCATGTTGGTGAAGGGCATATTGAAGAAGGATCAGCCGAGTGGTTCTTGTGGGAGAACAACTCCATTTGGCTCACTAACTTCACACACCATCAGGCTTCCAAGCAGCTCTCAAGGAAACTCAGTTTTCACACTCTATGCTTAGTGCCCTTTGAGTGCCTAGGACTGAAATGAAGCTTGGTGAGCATCCACACAAACGAATGCTCCACATGCGGGTTTCACATGTCACCAACTCCACATTCACAGGCAACTTCAGCGCCACAGCCATTTTCAGATAGCCTCAATGCAAAGGCTCTAGACGCAAATATTGGTGTGAGAGCTAATTCAATCAAGGAAACACTGCATGTTGGTGAAGGGCATATTGAAGAAGGATCAGCCGAGTGGTTCTTGTGGGAGAACAACTCCATTTGGCACACTAACTACACACACCATCAGGCTTCAAGCAGCTCTCAAGGAAACTCAGTTTTCACACTCTATGCTTACTGCCCTTTGACTGCATTATCTAGGAATGTACCTGGTAGAGCATCCCACACAAACGAATGCTCCACATGCGGGTTTCACATGCCACCAACTCCACATTGACAGGCAACTTCAGCGCCACAGCCGTTTTCAGATAGCCCTCAATGCAAAGGTTCTAGACGCAAATATTGGTGTGAGAGCTAATACAATCAAGGAAACACTGCATGTTGGTGAAGGGCATATTGAAGAAGGATCAGCCGAGTGGTTCTTGTGGGAGAACAACTCCAATTGGCTCACTAACTTCACACACCATCAGGCTTCCAAGCAGCTCTCAAGGAAACTCAGTTTTCACACTCTATGCTTAGTGCCCTTTGAGTGCCTAGGACTGAAATGAAGCTTGGTGAGCATCCCACACAAACGAATGCTTCACATGCGGGTTTCACATGTCACCAACTCCACATTCACAGGCAACTTCAGCGCCACAGCCGTTTTCAGATAGCCCTCAATGCAAAGGCTCTAGACGCAAATATTGGTGTGAGAGCTAATTCAATCAAGGAAACACTGCATGTTGGTGAAGGGCATATTGAAGAAGGATCAGCCGAGTGGTTCTTGTGGGAGAACAACTCCATTTGGCTCACTAACTTCACACACCATCAGGCTTCCAAGCAGCTCTCAAGGAAACTCAGTTTTCACACTCTATGCTTAGTGCCCTTTGAGTGCCTAGGACTGAAATGAAGCTTGGTGAGCATCCCACACAAACGAATGCTCCACATGCGGGTTTCACATGTCACCAACTCCACATTCACAGGCAACTTCAGCGCCACAGCCATTTTCAGATAGCCCTCAATGCAAAGGCTCTAGACGCAAATATTGGTGTGAGAGCTAATTCAATCAAGGAAACACTGCATGTTGGTGAAGGGCAAATTGAAGAAGGATCAGCCGAGTGGTTTTTTGTGGGAGAACAACTCCATTTGGCTCACTAACTTCACACACCATCAGGCTTCCAAGCAGCTCTCAAGGAAACTCAGTTTTCACACTTTATGCTTAGTGCCCTTTGAGTGCCTAGGACTGAAATGAAGCTTGGTGAGCATCCCACACAAACGAATGCTCCACATGTGGGTTTCACATGTCACCAACTCCACATTCACAGGCAACTTCAGCGCCACAGCCGTTTTCAGATAGCCCTCAATGCAAAGGCTCTAGACGCAAATATTGGTGTGAGAGCTAATTCAATCAAGGAAACACTGCATGTTGGTGAAGGGCATATTGAAGAAGGATCAGCCGAGTGGTTCTTGTGGGAGAACAACTCCATTTGGCTCACTAACTTCACACACCATCAGGCTTCCAAGCAGCTCTCAAGGAAACTCAGTTTTCACACTCTATGCTTAGTGCCCTTTGAGTGCATTATCTAGGAATGAACCTGGTAGAACATCCACACAAACGAATGCTCCACATGCGGGTTTCACATGCCACCAACTCCACATTCACAGGCAACTTCAGCGCCACAGCCATTGTCAAATAGCCCTCAATGCAAAGGCTCTAGACGCAAATATTAGTGTGAGAGCTAATTCAATCAAGGAAACACTGCATGTTGGTGAGGGCATATTGAAGAAGGATCAGCCGAGTGGTTCTTGTGGGAGAACAACTCCATTTGGCTCACTAACTTCACACACCATCAGGCTTCCAAGCAGCTCTCAAGGAACTCAGTTTTCACACTCTATGCTTAGTGCCCTTTGAGTGCATTATCTAGGAATGAACCTGTAGAGCATCCCACACAAACGAATGCTCCACATGCGGGTTTCACATGCCACCAACTCCACATTCACAGGCAACTTCAGCGCCACAGCCGTTTTCAGATAGCCTCAATAATGCAAAGGCTCTAGACGCAAATATTGGTGTGAGAGCTAATTCAATCAAGGAAACACTGCATGTTGGTGAAGGGCATATTGAAGAAGGATCAGCCGAGTGGTTCTTGTGGAGAACAACTCCATTTGGCTCACTAACTTCACACACCATCAGGCTTCCAAGCAGCCCTCAAGGAAACTCAGTTTTCACACTCTATGCTTAGTGCCCTTTGAGTGCATTATCTAGGAATGAACCTGGTAGAGCATCCCACACAGCGAATGCTCCACATGCGGGTTTCACATGCCAACAACTCCACATTCACAGGCAACTTCAGCGCCACAGCCGCTTTCAGATAGCCCTCAATGCAAAGGCTCTAGACGCAAATATTGGTGTGAGAGCTAATTCAATCAAGGAAACACTGCATGTTGGTGAAGGGCATATTGAAGAAGGATCAGCCGAGTGGTTCTTGTGGGAGAACAACTCCATTTGGCTCACTAACTTCACACACCATCAGGCTTCCAAGCAGCTCTCAAGGAAACTCAGTTTTCACACTCTATCCTTAGTGCCCTTTGAGTGCATTATCTAGGAATGAACCTGGTAGAGCATCCCACACAGCGAATGCTCCACATGCGAGTTTCACATGCCAACAACTCCACATTGACAGGCAACTTCAGCGCCACAGCCGCTTTCAGATAGCCCTCAATGCAAAGGCTCTAGACGCAAATATTGGTGTGAGAGCTAATTCAATCAAGGAAACACTGCATGTTGGTGAAGGGCATATTGAAGAAGGATCAGCCGAGTGGTTCTTGTGGGAGAACAACTCCATTTGGCTCACTAACTTCACGCACCATCAGGCTTCCAAGCAGCTCTCAAGTAAACTCAGTTTTCACACTCTATGCTTAGTGCCCTTTGAGTGCCTAGGACTGAAATGAAGCTTGGTGAGCATCCCACACAAACGAATGCTCCACATGCGGGTTTCACATGTCACCAACTCCACATTCACAGGCAACTTCAGCGCCACAGCCATTTTCAGATAGCCCTCAATGCAAAGGCTCTAGACGCAAATATTGGTGTGAGAGCTAATTCAATCAAGGAAACACTGCATGTTGGTGAAGGGCATATTGAAGAAGGATCAGCCGAGTGGTTCTTGTGGGAGAACAACTCCATTTGGCACACTAACTTCACACACCATCAGGCTTCCAAGCAGCTCTCAAGGAAACTCAGTTTTCACACTCTATGCTTAGTGCCCTTTGAGTGCATTATCTAGGAATGAACCTGGTAGAGCATCCCACACAAACGAATGCTCCACATGCGGGTTTCACATGCCACCAACTCCACATTCACAGGCAACTTCAGCGCCACAGCCGTTTTCAGATAGCCCTCAATGCAAAGGCTCTAGACGCAAATATTGGTGTGAGAGCTAATTCAATCAAGGAAACACTGCATGTTGGTGAAGGGCAAATTGAAGAAGGATCAGCCGAGTGGTTTCTTGTGGGAGAACAACTCCATTTGGCTCACTAACTTCACACACCATCAGGCTTCAAGCAGCCCTCAAGGAAACTCAGTTTTCACACTCTATGCTTAGTGCCCTTTGAGTGCCTAGGACTGAAATGAAGCTTGGTGAGCATCCCACACAAACGAATGCTCCACATGCGGGTTTCACATGTCACCAACTCCACATTCACAGGCAACTTCAGCGCCACAGCCATTTTCAGATAGCCCTCAATGCAAAGGCTCTAGACGCAAATATTGGTGTGAGAGCTAATTCAATCAAGGAAACACTGCATGTTGGTGAAGGGCATATTGAAGAAGGATCAGCCGAGTGGTTCTTGTGGGAGAACAACTCCATTTGGCTCACTAACTTCACACACCATCAGTCTTCCAAGCAGCTCTCAAGGAAACTCAGTTTTCACACTCTATGCTTAGTGCCCTTTGAGTTCCTAGGACTGAAATGAAGCTTGGTGAGCATCCCACACAAACGAATGCTCCACATGCGGGTTTCACATGTCACCAACTCCACATTCACAGGCAACTGCAGCGCCACAGCCATTTTCAGATAGCCCTCAATGCAAAGGCTCTAGACGCAAATATTGGTGTGAGAGCTAATTCAATCAAGGAAACACTGCATGTTGGTGAAGGGCATATTGAAGAAGGATCAGCCGAGTGGTTCTTGTGGGAGAACAACTCCATTTGGCACACTAACTTCACACACCATCAGGCTTCCAAGCAGCTCTCAAGGAAACTCAGTTTTCACACTCTATGCTTAGTGCCCTTTGAGTGCCTAGGACTGAAATGAAGCTTGGTGAGCATCCCACACAAACGAATGCTCCACATGCGGGTTTCACATGTCACCAACTCCACATTCACAGGCAACTTCAGGCGCCACAGCATTTTCAGATAGCCCTCAATGCAAAGGCTCTAGACGCAAATATTGGTGTGAGAGCTAATTCAATCAAGGAAACACTGCATGTTGGTGAAGGGCATATTGAAGAAGGATCAGCCGAGTGGTTTTTTGTGGGAGAACAACTCCATTTGGCTCACTAACTTCACACACCATCAGGCTTCCAAGCAGCTCTCAAGGAAACTCAGTTTTCACACTTTATGCTTAGTGCCCTTTGAGTGCCTAGGACTGAAATGCAGCTTGGTGAGCATCCCACACAAACGAATGCTCCACATGTGGGTTTCACATGTCACCAACTCCACATTCACAGGCAACTTCAGCGCCACAGCCGTTTTCAGATAGCCCTCAATGCAAAGGCTCTAGACGCAAATATTGGTGTGAGAGCTAATTCAATCAAGGAAACACTGCATGTTGGTGAAGGGCATATTGAAGAAGGATCAGCCGAGTGGTTCTTGTGGGAGAACAACTCCATTTGGCTCACTAACTTCACACACCATCAGGCTTCCAAGCAGCTCTCAAGGAAACTCAGTTTTCACACTCTATGCTTAGTGCCCTTTGAGTGCATTATCTAGGAATGAACCTGGTAGAGCATCCCACACAAACGAATGCTCCACATGCGGGTTTCACATGCCACCAACTCCACATTCACAGGCAACTTCAGCGCCACAGCCATTGTCAAATAGCCCTCAATGCAAAGGCTCTAGACGCAAATATTAGTGTGAGAGCTAATTCAATCAAGGAAACACTGCATGTTGGTGAGGGCATATTGAAGAAGGATCAGCCGAGTGGTTCTTGTGGGAGAACAACTCCATTTGGCTCACTAACTTCACACACCATCAGGCTTCCAAGCAGCTCTCAAGGAAACTCAGTTTTCACACTCTATGCTTAGTGCCCTTTGAGTGCATTATCTAGGAATGAACCTGGTAGAGCATCCCACACAAACGAATGCTCCACATGCGGGTTTCACATGCCACCAACTCCACATTCACAGGCAACTTCAGCGCCACAGCCGTTTTCAGATAGCACTCAATGCAAAGGCTCTAGACGCAAATATTGGTGTGAGAGCTAATTCAATCAAGGAAACACTGCATGTTGGTGAAGGGCATATTGAAGAAGGATCAGCCGAGTGGTTCTTGTGGGAGAACAACTCCATTTGGCTCACTAACTTCACACACCATCAGGCTTCCAAGCAGCCCTCAAGGAAACTCAGTTTTCACACTCTATGCTTAGTGCCCTTTGAGTGCATTATCTAGGAATGAACCTGGTAGAGCATCCCACACAGCGAATGCTCCACATGCGGGTTTCACATGCCAACAACTCCACATTGACAGGCAACTTCAGCGCCACAGCCGCTTTCAGATAGCCCTCAATGCAAAGGCTCTAGACGCAAATATTGGTGTGAGAGCTAATTCAATCAAGGAAACACTGCATGTTGGTGAAGGGCATATTGAAGAAGGATCAGCCGAGTGGTTCTTGTGGGAGAACAACTCCATTTGGCTCACTAACTTCACACACCATCAGGCTTCCAAGCAGCTCTCAAGGAAACTCAGTTTTCACACTCTATCCTTAGTGCCCTTTGAGTGCATTATCTAGGAATGAACCTGGTAGAGCATCCCACACAGCGAATGCTCCACATGCGGGTTTCACATGCCAACAACTCCACATTCACAGGCAACTTCAGCGCCACAGCCGCTTTCAGATAGCCCTCAATGCAAAGGCTCTAGACGCAAATATTGGTGTGAGAGCTAATTCAATCAAGGAAACACTGCATGTTGGTGAAGGGCATATTGAAGAAGGATCAGCCGAGTGGTTCTTGTGGGAGAACAACTCCATTTGGCTCACTAACTTCACACACCATCAGGCTTCCAAGCAGCTCTCAAGGAAACTCAGTTTTCACACTCTATGCTTAGTGCCCTTTGAGTGCCTAGGACTGAAATGAAGCTTGGTGAGCATCCCACACAAACGAATGCTCCACATGCGGGTTTCACATGTCACCAACTCCACATTCACAGGCAACTTCAGCGCCACAGCCGTTTTCAGATAGCCCTCAATGCAAAGGCTCTAGACGCAAATATTGGTGTGAGAGCTAATTCAATCAAGGAAACACTGCATGTTGGTGAAGGGCATATTGAAGAAGGATCAGCCGAGTGGTTCTTGTGGGAGAACAACTCCATTTGGCTCACTAACTTCACACACCATCAGGCTTCCAAGCAGCTCTCAAGGAAACTCAGTTTTCACACTCTATGCTTAGTGCCCTTTGAGTGCCTAGGACTGAAATGAAGCTTGGTGAGCATCCCACACAAACGAATGCTCCACATGCGGGTTTCACATGTCACCAACTCCACATTCACAGGCAACTTCAGCGCCACAGCCATTTTCAGATAGCCCTCAATGCAAAGGCTCTAGACGCAAATATTGGTGTGAGAGCTAATTCAATCAAGGAAACACTGCATGTTGGTGAAGGGCATATTGAAGAAGGATCAGCCGAGTGGTTTTTTGTGGGAGAACAACTCCATTTGGCTCACTAACTTCACACACCATCAGGCTTCCAAGCAGCTCTCAAGGAAACTCAGTTTTCACACTTTATGCTTAGTGCCCTTTGAGTGCCTAGGACTGAACTGAAGCTTGGTGAGCATCCCACACAAACGAATGCTCCACATGTGGGTTTCACATGTCACCAACTCCACATTCACAGGCAACTTCAGCGCCACAGCCGTTTTCAGATAGCCCTCAATGCAAAGGCTCTAGACGCAAATATTTGTGTGAGAGCTAATTCAATCAAGGAAACACTGCATGTTGGTGAGGGCATATTGAAGAAGGATCAGCCGAGTGGTTCTTGTGGGAGAACAACTCCATTTGGCTCACTAACTTCACACACCATCAGGCTTCCTAGCAGCTCTCAAGGAAACTCAGTTTTCACACTCTATGCTTAGTGCCCTTTGAGTGCATTATCTAGGAATGAACCTGGTAGAGCATCCCACACAAACGAATGCTCCACATGCGGGTTTCACATGCCACCAACTCCACATTCACAGGCAACTTCAGCGCCACAGCCGTTTTCAGATAGCCCTCAATGCAAAGGCTCTAGACGCAAATATTGGTGTGAGAGCTAATTCAATCAAGGAAACACTGCATGTTGGTGAAGGGCATATTGAAGAAGGATCAGCCGAGTGGTTCTTGTGGGAGAACAACTCCATTTGGCTCACTAACTTCACACACCATCAGGCTTCCAAGCAGCCCTCAAGGAAACTCAGTTTTCACACTCTATGCTTAGTGCCCTTTGAGTGCCTAGGACTGAAATGAAGCTTGGTGAGCATCCCACACAAACGAATGCTCCACATGCGGGTTTCACATGTCACCAACTCCACATTCACAGGCAACTTCAGCGCCACAGCCATTTTCAGATAGCCCTCAATGCAAAGGCTCTAGACGCAAATATTGGTGTGAGAGCTAATTCAATCAAGGAAACACTGCATGTTGGTGAAGGGCATATTGAAGAAGGATCAGCCGAGTGGTTCTTGTGGGAGAACAACTCCATTTGGCTCACTAACTTCACACACCATCAGGCTTCCAAGCAGCTCTCAAGGAAACTCAGTTTTTCACACTCTATGCTTAGTGCCCTTTGAGTGCATTATCTAGGAATGAACCTGGTAGAACATCTCACACAAACGAATGCTCCACATGCGGGTTTCACATGTCACCAACTCCACATTCACAAGGGCAACTTCAGCGCCACAGCCATTTTCAGATAGCCCTCAATGCAAAGGCTCTAGACGCAAATATTGGTGTGAGAGCTAATTCAATCAAGGAAACACTGCATGTTGGTGAAGGGCATATTGAAGAAGGATCAGCCGAGTTGTTCTTGTGGGTGAACAACTCCATTTGGCTCACTAACTTCACACACCATCAGGCTTCCAAGCAGCTCTCAAGGAAACTCAGTTTTCACACTCTATGCTTAGTGCCCTTTGAGTTCCTAGGACTGAAATGAAGCTTGGTGAGCATCCCACACAAACGAATGCTCCACATGCGGGTTTCACATGTCACCAACTCCACATTCACAGGCAACTTCAGCGCCACAGCCATTTTCAGATAGCCCTCAATGCAAAGGCTCTAGACGCAAATATTGGTGTGAGAGCTAATTCAATCAAGGAAACACTGCATGTTGGTGAAGGGCATATTGAAGAAGGATCAGCCGAGTGGTTCTTGTGGGAGAAAAACTCCATTTGGCACACTAACTTCACACACCATCAGGCTTCCAAGCAGCTCTCAAGGAAACGCAGTTTTCACACTCTATGCTTAGTGCCCTTTGAGTGCATTATGTAGGAATGAACCTGGTAGAACATCCCACACAAACGAATGCTCCACATGCGGGTTTCACATGCCACCAACTCCACATTGACAGGCAACTTCAGCGCCACGGCCGTTTTCAGATAGCCCTCAATGCAAAGGCTCTAGACGCAAATATTAGTGTGAGAGCTAATTCAATCAAGGAAACACTGCATGTTGGTGAAGGGCATATTGAAGAAGGATCAGCCGAGTGGTTCTTGTGGGAGAACAACTCCATTTGGCTCACTAACTTCACACACCATCAGGCTTCCAAGCAGCTCTCAAGGAAACTCAGTTTTCACACTCTATGCTTAGTGCCCTTTGAGTGCATTATCTAGGAATGAACCTGGTAGGAATGAACCTGGTAGAGCATCCCACACAAACGAATGCTCCACTTGCGGGTTTCACATGCCACCAACTCCACATTCACAGGCAACTTCAGCGCCACAGCCGTTTTCAGATAGCCCTCAATGCAAAGGTTCTAGACGCAAATATTGGTGTGAGAGCTAATACAATCAAGGAAACACTGCATGTTGGTGAAGGGCATATTGAAGAAGGATCAGACAAGTGGTTCTTGTGGGAGAACAACTCCATTTGGCTCACTAACTTCACACACCATCAGGCTTCCAAGCAGCTCTCAAGGAAACTCAGTTTTCACACTCTATGCTTAGTGCCCTTTGAGTGCCTAGGACTGAAATGAAGCTTGGTGAGCATCCCACACAAACGAATGCTCCACATGCGGGTTTCACATGCCACCAACTCCACATTCACAGGCAACTTCAGCGCCACAGCCGTTTTCAGATAGCCCTCAATGCAAAGGCTCTAGACGCAAATATTGGTGTGAGAGCTAATTCAATCAAGGAAACACTGCATGTTGGTGAAGGGCATATTGAAGAAGGATCAGCCGAGTGGTTTTTTGTGGGAGAACAACTCCATTTGGCTCACTAACTTCACACACCATCAGGCTTCCAAGCAGCTCTCAAGGAAACTCAGTTTTCACACTCTATGCTTAGTGCCCTTTGAGTGCCCTTGACTGAAATGAAGCTTGGTGAGCATCCCACACAAACGAATGCTCCACATGCGGGTTTCACATGTCACCAACTCCACATTCACAGGCAACTTCAGCGCCACAGCCGTTTTCAGATAGCCCTCAATGCAAAGGCTCCAGACGCAAATATTGGTGTGAGAGCTAATTCAATCAAGGAAACACTGCATGTTGGTGAAGGGCATATTGAAGAAGGATCAGCCGAGTGGTTTTTTGTGGGAGAACAACTCCATTTGGCTCACTAACTTCACACACCATCAGGCTTCCAAGCAGCTCTCAAGGAAACTCAGTTTTCACACTCTACGCTTAGTGCCCTTTGAGTGCCTAGGACTGAAATGAAGCTTGGTGAGCATCCCACACAAACGAATGCTCCACATGCGGGTTTCACATGTCACCAACTCCACATTCACAGGCAACTTCAGCGCCACAGGCGTTTTCAGATAGCCCTCAATGCAAAGGCTCTAGACGCAAATATTGGTGTGAGAGCTAATTCAATCAAGGAAACACTGCATGTTGATGAAGGGCATATTGAAGAAGGATCAGCCGAGTGGTTCTTGTGGGAGAACAACTCCATTTGGCTCACTAACTTCACACACCATCAGGCTTCCAAGCAGCTCTCAAGGAAACTCAGTTTTCACACTCTATGCTTAGTGCCCTTTGAGTGCATTATCTAGGAATGAACCTGGTAGAACATCCCACACAAACGAATGCTCCACATGCGGGTTTCACATGCCACCAACTCCACATTCACAGGCAACTTCAGCGCCACAGCCATTGTCAAATAGCCCTCAATGCAAAGGCTCTAGACGCAAATATTAGTGTGAGAGCTAATTCAATCAAGGAAACACTGCATGTTGGTGAAGGGCATATTGAAGAAGGATCAGCCGAGTGGTTCTTGTGGGAGAACAACTCCATTTGGCTCACTAACTTCACACACCATCAGGCTTCCAAGCAGCTCTCAAGGAAACTCAGTTTTCACACTCTATGCTTAGTGCCCTTTGAGTGCATTATCTAGGAATGAACCTGGTAGAACATCCCACACAAACGAATGCTCCACATGCGGGTTTCACATGCCACCAACTCCACATTCACAGGCAACTTCAGCGCCACAGCCGTTTTCAGATAGCCCTCAATGCAAAGGCTCTAGACGCAAATATTTGTGTGAGAGCTAATTCAATCAAGGAAACACTGCATGTTGGTGAAGGGCATATTGAAGAAGGATCAGCCGAGTGGTTCTTGTGGGAGAACAACTCCATTTGGCTCACTAACTTCACACACCATCAGGCTTCCAAGCAGCCCTCAAGGAAACTCAGTTTTCACACTCTATGCTTAGTGCCCTTTGATTGCCTAGGACTGAAATGAAGCTTGGTGAGCATCCCACACAAACGAATGCTCCACATGCGGGTTTCACATGTCACCAACTCCACATTCACAGGCAACTTCAGCGCCACAGCCATTTTCAGATAGCCCTCAATGCAAAGGCTCTAGACGCAAATATTGGTGTGAGAGCTAATTCAATCAAGGAAACACTGCATGTTGGTGAAGGGCATATTGAAGAAGGATCAGCCGAGTGGTTCTTGTGGGAGAACAACTCCATTTGGCTCACTAACTTCACACACCATCAGGCTTCCAAGCAGCTCTCAAGGAAACTCAGTTTTCACACTCTATGCTTAGTGCCCTTTGAGTGCATTATCTAGGAATGAACCTGGTAGAGCATCCCACACAAACGAATGCTCCACATGCGGGTTTCACATGCCACCAACTCCACATTCACAGGCAACTTCAGCGCCACAGCCGTTTTCAGATAGCCCTCAATGTAAAGGCTCTAGACGCAAATATTGGTGTGAGAGCTAATTCAATCAAGGAAACACTGCATGTTGGTGAAGGGCATATTGAAGAAGGATCAGCCGAGTGGTTCTTGTGGGAGAACAACTCCATTTGGCTCACTAACTTCACACACCATCAGGCTTCCAAGCACCTCTCAAGGAAACTCAGTTTTCACACTCTATGCTTAGTGCCCTTTGAGTGCCTAGGACTGAAATGAAGCTTGGTGAGCATCCCACACAAACTAATGCTCCACATGCGGGTTTCACATGTCACCAACTCCACATTCACAGGCAACTTCAGCGCCACAGCCATTTTCAGATAGCCCTCAATGCAAAGGCTCTAGACGCAAATATTGGTGTGAGAGCTAATTCAATCAAGGAAACACTGCATGTTGGTGAAGGGCATATTGAAGAAGGATCAGCCGAGTGGTTCTTGTGGGAGAACAACTCCATTTGGCTCACTAACTTCACACACCATCAGGCTTCCAAGCAGCTCTCAAGGAAACTCAGTTTTCACACTCTATGCTTAGTGCCCTTTGAGTGCATTATCTAGGAATGAACCTGGTAGAGCATCCCACACAAACGAATGCTCCACATGCGGGTTTCACATGCCACCAACTCCACATTCACAGGCAACTTCAGCGCCACAGGCGTTTTCAGATAGCCTTCAATGCAAAGGCTCTAGACGCAAATATTGGTGTGAGAGCTAATTCAATCAAGGAAACACTGCATGTTGGTGAAGGGCATATTGAAGAAGGATCAGCCGAGTGGTTCTTGTGGGAGAACAACTCCATTTGGCTCACTAACTTCACACACCATCAGGCTTCCAAGCAGCTCTCAAGGAAACTCAGTTTTCACACTCTATGCTTAGTGCCCTTTGAGTGCATTATCTAGGAATGAACCTGGTAGAGCATCCCACACAGCGAATGCTCCACATGCGGGTTTCACATGCCAACAACTCCACATTCACAGGCAACTTCAGCGCCATAGGCGTTTTCAGATAGCCCTCAATGCAAAGGCTCTAGACGCAAATATTGGTGTGAGAGCTAATTCAATCAAGGAAACACTGCATGTTGGTGAAGGGCATATTGAAGAAGGATCAGCCGAGTGGTTCTTGTGGGAGAACAACTCCATTTGGCTCACTAACTTCACACACCATCAGGCTTCCAAGCAGCTCTCAAGGAAACTCAGTTTTCACACTCTATGCTTAGTGCCCTTTGAGTGCCTAGGACTGAAATGCAGCTTGGTGAGCATCCCACACAAACGAATGCTCCACATGCGGGTTTCACATGTCACCAACTCCACATTCACAGGCAACTTCAGCGCCACAGCCATTTTCAGATAGCAATCAATGCAAAGGCTCTAGACACAAATATTGGTGTGAGAGCTACTTCAATCAAGGAAACACTTCATGTTGGTGAAGGGCATATTGAAGAAGGATCAGCCGAGTGGTTCTTGTGGGAGAACAACTCCATTTGGCTCACTAACTTCACACACCATCAGGCTTCCAAGCAGCTCTCAAGGAAACTCAGTTTTCACACTCTATGCTTAGTGCCCTTTGAGTGCATTATCTAGGAATGAACCTGGTAGAGCATCCCACACAAACGAATGCTCCACATGCGGGTTTCACATGCCACCAACTCCACATTCTCAGGCAACTTCAGCACCACAGCCGCTTTCAGATAGCCCTCAATGCAAAGGCTCTAGACGCAAATATTGGTGTGAGAGCTAATTCAATCAAGGAAACACTGCATGTTGGTGAAGGGCATATTGAAGAAGGATCAGCCGAGTGGTTCTTGTGGGAGAACAACTCCATTTGGCTCACTAACTTCACACACCATCAGGCTTCCAAGCAGCTCTCAAGGAAACTCAGTTTTCACACTCTATGCTTAGTGCCCTTTGAGTGCATTATCTAGGAATGAACCTGGTAGAGCATCCCACACAAACGAATGCTCCACATGCGGGTTTCACATGCCACCAACTCCACATTCACAGGCAACTTCAGCGCCACAGGCGTTTTCAGATAGCCTTCAATGCAAAGGCTCTAGACGCAAATATTGGTGTGAGAGCTAATTCAATCAAGGAAACACTGCATGTTGGTGAAGGGCATATTGAAGAAGGATCAGCCGAGTGGTTCTTGTGGGAGAACAACTCCATTTGGCTCACTAACTTCACACACCATCAGGCTTCCAAGCAGCTCTCAAGGAAACTCAGTTTTCACACTCTATGCTTAGTGCCCTTTGAGTGCATTATCTAGGAATGAACCTGGTAGAGCATCCCACACAGCGAATGCTCCACATGCGGGTTTCACATGCCAACAACTCCACATTCACAGGCAACTTCAGCGCCACAGGCGTTTTCAGATAGCCCTCAATGCAAAGGCTCTAGACGCAAATATTGGTGTGAGAGCTAATTCAATCAAGGAAACACTGCATGTTGGTGAAGGGCATATTGAAGAAGGATCAGCCGAGTGGTTCTTGTGGGAGAACAACTCCATTTGGCTCACTAACTTCACACACCATCAGGCTTCCAAGCAGCTCTCAAGGAAACTCAGTTTTCACACTCTATGCTTAGTGCCCTTTGAGTGCCTAGGACTGAAATGCAGCTTGGTGAGCATCCCACACAAACGAATGCTCCACATGCGGGTTTCACATGTCACCAACTCCACATTCACAGGCAACTTCAGCGCCACAGCCATTTTCAGATAGCAATCAATGCAAAGGCTCTAGACACAAATATTGGTGTGAGAGCTACTTCAATCAAGGAAACACTTCATGTTGGTGAAGGGCATATTGAAGAAGGATCAGCCGAGTGGTTCTTGTGGGAGAACAACTCCATTTGGCTCACTAACTTCACACACCATCAGGCTTCCAAGCAGCTCTCAAGGAAACTCAGTTTTCACACTCTATGCTTAGTGCCCTTTGAGTGCATTATCTAGGAATGAACCTGGTAGAGCATCCCACACAAACGAATGCTCCACATGCGGGTTTCACATGCCACCAACTCCACATTCTCAGGCAACTTCAGCACCACAGCCGCTTTCAGATAGCCCTCAATGCAAAGGCTCTAGACGCAAATATTGGTGTGAGAGCTAATTCAATCAAGGAAACACTGCATGTTGGTGAAGGGCATATTGAAGAAGGATCAGCCGAGTGGTTCTTGTGGGAGAACAACTCCATTTGGCTCACTAACTTCACACACCATCAGGCTTCCAAGCAGCTCTCAAGGAAACTCAGTTTTCACACTCTATGCTTAGTGCCCTTTGAGTGCATTATCTAGGAATGAACCTGGTAGAACATCCCACACAAACGAATGCTCCACATGCGGTTTTCACATGCCACCAACTCCACATTCACAGGCAACTTCAGCGCCACGGCCGTTTTCAGATAGCCCTCAATGCAAAGGCTCTAGACGCAAATATTAGTGTGAGAGCTAATTCAATCAAGGAAACACTGCATGTTGGTGAAGGGCATATTGAAGAAGGATCAGCCGAGTGGTTCTTGTGGGAGAACAACTCCATTTGGCTCACTAACTTCACACACCATCAGGCTTCCAAGCAGCTCTCAAGGAAACTCAGTTTTCACACTCTATGCTTAGTGCCCTTTGAGTGCCTAGGACTGAAATGAAGCTTGGTGAGCATCCCACACAAACGAATGCTCCACATGCTTGTTTCACATGTCACCAACTCCACATTCACAGGCAACTTCAGCGCCACAGCCATTTTCAGATAGCCCTCAATGCAAAGGCTCTAGACGCAAATATTGGTGTGAGAGCTAATTCAATCAAGGAAACACTGCATGTTGGTGAAGGGCATATTGAAGAAGGATCAGCCGAGTGGTTCTTGTGGGAGAACAACTCCATTTGGCTCACTAACTTCACACACCATCAGGCTTCCAAGTAGCTCTCAAGGAAACTCAGTTTTCACACTCTATGCTTAGTGCCCTTTGAGTGCATTATCTAGGAATGAACCTGGTAGAACATCCCACACAAACGAATGCTCCACATGCGGGTTTCACATGCCACCAACTCCACATTGACAGGCAACTTCAGCGCCACAGCCGTTTTCAGATAGCCCTCAATGCAAAGGCTCTAGACGCAAATATTGGTGTGAGAGCTAATTCAATCAAGGAAACACTGCATGTTGGTGAAGGGCATATTGAAGAAGGATCAGCCGAGTGGTTCTTGTGGGAGAACAACTCCATTTGGCTCACTAACTTCACACACCATCAGGCTTCCAAGCAGCTCTCAAGGAAACTCAGTTTTCACACTCTATGCTTAGTGCCCTTTGAGTGCATTATCTAGGACTGAACCTGGTAGAGCATCCCACACAAACGAATGCTCCACATGCGGGTTTCACATGCCACCAACTCCACATTCACAGGCAACTTCAGCGCCACAGCCATTTTCAGATAGCCCTCAATGCAAAGGCTCTAGACGCAAATATTGGTGTGAGAGCTAATTCAATCAAGGAAACACTGCATGTTGGTGAAGGGCATATTGAAGAAGGATCAGCCGAGTGGTTCTTGTGGGAGAACAACTCCATTTGGCTCACTAACTTCACACACCATCAGGCTTCCAAGCAGCTCTCAAGGAAACTCAGTTTTCACACTCTATGCTTAGTGCCCTTTGAGTACCTAGGACTGAAATGAAGCTTGGTGAGCATCCCACACAAACGAATGCTCCACATGCGGGTTTCACATGCCACCAACTCCACATTCACAGGCAACTTCAGCGCCACAGCCATTTTCAGATAGCCCTCAATGCAAAGGCTCTAGACACAAATATTGGTGTGAGAGCTAATTCAATCAAGGAAACACTGCATGTTGGTGAAGGGCATATTGAAGAAGGATCGGCCGAGTGGTTCTTGTGGGAGAACAACTCCATTTGGCTCACTAACTTCACACACCATCAGGCTTCCAAGCAGCTCTCAAGGAAACTCAGTTTTCACACTCTATTCTTAGTGCCCTTTGAGTGCCTTATCTAGGAAATGAAGCTGGTAGAGCATCCCACACAAACGAATGCTCCACATGCGGGTTTCACATGCCACCAACTCCACATTGACAGGCAACTTCAGCA
>NW_026698121.1:0-39258 GCF_030435755.1 Ochotona princeps
TTGTGGGAGAACAACTCCATTTGGCTCACTAACTTCACACACCATCAGGCTTCCAAGCAGCTCTCAAGGAAACTCAGTTTTCACACTCTATGTTTAGTGCCCTTTGAGGGCCTAGGACTGAAATGAAGCTTGGAGAGCATCCCACATAAACGAATGCTCCACATGCGGGTTTCACATGCCACCAACTCCACATTCACAGGCAACTTCAGCGCCACAGCCGTTTTCAGATAGCCCTCAATGCAAAGGCTCTAGACGCAAATATTGGTGTGAGAGCTAATTCAATCAAGGAAACACTGCATGTTGGTGAAGGGCATATTGAAGAAGGATCAGCCGAGTGGTTCTTGTGGGAGAACAACTCCATTTGGCTCACTAACTTCACACACCATCAGGTTTCCAAGCAGACCTCAAGGAAACTCAGTTTTTCAACTCTATGCTTAGTGCCCTTTGAGTGCATTATCTAGGAATGAACCTGGTAGAGCATCCCACACAAACGAATGCTCCACATGCGGGTTTCACATGCCACCAACTCCACATTCACAGGGCAACTTCAGCGCCACAGCGTTTTCAGATAGCCCTCAATGCAAAGGCTCTAGACGCAAATATTGGTGTGAGAGCTAATTCAATCAAGGAAACACTTCATGTTGGTGAAGGGCATATTGAAGAAGGATCAGCCGAGTGGTTCTTGTGGGAGAACAACTCCATTTGGCTCACTAACTTCACAAAACATCAGGCTTCCAAGCAGCTCTCAAGGAAACTCAGTTTTCACACTCTATGCTTAGTGCCCTTTGTGTGCCTAGGACTGAAATGAAGCTTGGAGAGCATCCCACACAAACGAATGCTCCACATGCGGGTTTCACATGCCACCAACTTCACATTCACAGGCAACTTCAGCGCCACAGCCGTTTTCAGATAGCCCTCAATGCAAAGGCTCTAGACGCAAATATTGGTGTGAGAGCTAATTCAATCAAGGAAACACTGCATGTTGGTGAAGGGCATAGTGAAGAAGGATCAGCCGAGTGGTTCTTGTGGGAGAACAACTCCATTTGGCTCACTAACTTCACACACCATCAGGCTTCCAAGCAGCTCTCAAGGAAACTCAGTTTTCACACTCTATGCTTAGTGCCCTTTGAGTGCATTATCTAGGAATGAACCTGGTAGAGCATCCCACACAAACGAATGCTCCACATGCGGGTTTCACATGCCACCAACTCCACATTCACAGGCAACTTCAGCGCCACAGCCGTTTTCAGATAGCCCTCAATGCAAAGGCTCTAGACGCAAATATTGGTGTGAGAGCTAATTCAATCAAGGAAACACTGCATGTTGGTGAAGGGCATATTAAAGAAGAATCAGCCGAGTGGTTCTTGTGGGAGAACAACTCCATTTGGCTCACTAACTTCACACACCATCAGGCTTCCAAGCAGCTCTCAAGAAAACTCAGTTTTCACACTCTATGCTTAGTGCCCCTTTGAGTGCATTATCTAGGAATGAACATGGTAGAGCATCCTACACGTACGAATGCTCCACTTGCGGGTTTCACATGCCACCAACTCCACATTCACAGGCAACTTCAGCGCCACAGCCGTTTTCAGATAGCCCTCAATGCAAAGGCTCTAGACGCAAATATTGCTGTGAGAGCTAATTCAATCAAGGAAACACTGCATGTTGGTGAAGGGCATATTGAAGAAGGATCAGCCGAGTGGTTCTTGTGGGAGAACAACTCCATTTGGCTCACTAACTTCACACACCATCAGGCTTCCAAGCAGCTCTCAAGGAAACTCAGTTTTCACACTCTATGCTTAGTGCCCTTTGAGTGCCTAGGACTGAAATGAAGCTTGGAGAGCATCCCACATACACGAATGCTCCACATGCGGGTTTCACATGCCACCAACTTCACATTCACAGGCAACTTCAGCGCCACAGCCGTTTTCAGATAGCCCTCAATGCAAAGGCTCTAGACGCAAATATTGGTGTGAGAGCTAATTCAATCAAGGAAACACTGCATGTTGGTGAAGGGCATATTGAAGAAGGATCAGCCGAGTGGTTCTTGTGGGAGAACAACTCCATTTGGCTCACTAACTTCACACACCATCAGGCTTCCAAGCAGCTCTCAAGGAAACTCAGTTTTCACACTCTATGTTAGTGCCCTTTGAGGGCATAGGACTGAAATGAAGCTTGGAGAGCATCCCACATACACGAATGCTCCACATGCGGGTTTCTCATGCCACCAACTCCACATTCACAGGCAACTTCAGCGCCACAGCCGTTTTCAGATAGCCCTCAATGCAAAGCCTCTAGATGCAAATATTGGTGTGAGAGCTAATTCAATCAAGGAAACACTGCATGTTGGTGAAGGGCATATTGAAGATGGATCAGCCGAGTGGTTCTTGTGGGAGAACAACTCCATTTGGCTCACTAACTTCACACACCATCAGGCTTCCAAGCAGCTCTCAAGGAAACTCAGTTTTCACACTCTATGCTTAGTGCCCGTTGAGTGCCTAGGACTGAAATGAACCTGGTAGAGCATCCCACATAAACGAATGCTCCACATGCGGGTTTCACATGCCACCAACTCCACATTCACAGGCAACTTCAGCGCCACAGCCGTTTTCAGATAGCCCTCAATGCAAAGGCTCTAGACGCAAATATTGGTGTGAGAGCTAATTCAATCAAGGAAACACTGCATGTTGGTGAAGGGCATATTGAAGAAGGATCAGCCGAGTGGTTCTTGTGGAAGAACAACTCCATTTGGCTCACTAACTTCACACACCATCAGGCTTCCAAGCAGCTCTCAAGGAAACTCAGTTTTCACACTCTAAGCTTAGTGCCCTTTGAGTGCATTATCTAGGAATGAACCTGGTAGAGCATCCCACACAAACGAATGCTCCACATGCGGGTTTCACATGCCACCAACTCCACATTCACAGGCAACTTCAGCGCCACAGCCGTTTTCAGATAGCCCTCAATGCAAAGGCTCTAGACGCAAATATTGGTGTGAGAGCTAATTCAATCAAGGAAACACTGCATGTTGGTGAAGGGCATATTGAAGAAGAATCAGCCGAGTGGTTCTTGTGGGAGAACAACTCCATTTGGCTCACTAACTTCACACACCATCAGGCTTCCAAGCAGCTCTCAAGGAAACTCAGTTTTCACACTCTATGCTTAGTGCCCTTTGAGTGCATTATCTAGGAATGAACCTGGTAGAGCATCCCACACAAACGAATGCTCCACATGCGGGTTTCACGTGCCACCAAATCCACATTCACAGGCAACTTCATCGCCACAGCCGTTTTCAGATAGCCCTCAATGCAAAGGCTCTAGACGCAAATATTGGTGTGAGAGCTAATTCAATCAAGGAAACACTGCATGTTGGTGAAGGGCATATTGAAGAAGGATCAGCCGAGTGGTTCTTGTGGGAGAACAACTCCATTTGGCTCACTAACTTCACACACCATCAGGCTTCCAAGCAGCTCTCAAGGAAACTCAGTTTTCACACGTCTATGCTTAGTGCCCTTTGAGGGCCTAGGACTGAAATGAAGCTTGGAGAGCATCCCACATACACGAATGCTCCACATGCGGGTTTCACATGCCACCAACTTCACATTCACAGGCAACTTCAGCGCCACAGCCGTTTTCAGATAGCCCTCAATGCAAAGGCTCTAGACGCAAATATTGGTGTGAGAGCTAATTCAATCAAGGAAACACTGCATGTTGGTGAAGGGCATATTGAAGAAGGATCAGCCGAGTGGTTCTAGTGGGAGAACAACTCCATTTGGCTCACTAACTTCACACACCATCAGGCTTCCAAGCAGCTCTCAAGGAAACTCAGTTTTCACACTCTATGTTTAGTGCCCTTTGAGGGCATAGGACTGAAATGAAGCTTGGAGAGCATCCCACATACACGAATGCTCCACATGCGGGTTTCACATGCCACCAATCCACATTCACAGGCAACTTCAGCGCCACAGCCGTTTTCAGATAGCCCTCAATGCAAAGGCTCTAGATGCAAATATTGGTGTGAGAGCTAATTCAATCAAGGAAACACTGCATGTTGGTGAAGGGCATATTGAAGAAGGATCAGCCGAGTGGTTCTTGTGGAGAAACAACTCCATTTGGCTCACTAACTTCACACACCATCAGGCTTCCAAGCAGCTCTCAAGGAAACTCAGTTTTCACACTCTATGCTTAGTGCCCTTTGAGTGCCTAGGACTGAAATGAAGCTTGGAGAGCATCCCACATACACGAATGCTCCACATGCGGTTTCACATGCCACCAACTTCACATTCACAGGCAACTTCAGCGCCACAGCCGTTTTCAGATAGCCCTCAATGCAAAGGCTCTAGACGCAAATATTGGTGTGAGAGCTAATTCAATCAAGGAAACACTGCATGTTGGTGAAGGGCATATTGAAGAAGGATCAGCCGAGTGGTTCTTGTGGGAGAACAACTCCATTTGGCTCACTAACTTCACACACCATCAGGCTTCCAAGCAGCTCTCAAGGAAACTCAATTCTCACACTCTATGCTTAGTGCTCTTTGTGTGCCTAGGACTGAATGAAGCTTGGTCAGCATCCCACACAAACGAATGCTCCACATGCGGGTTTCACATGCCACCAACTCCACATTCACAGGCAACTTCAGCGCCACAGCCGTTTTCAGATAGCCCTCAATGCAAAGGCTCTAGATGCAAATATTGGTGTGAGAGCTAATTCAATCAAGGAAACACTGCATGTTGGTGAAGGGCATATTGAAGAAGGATCAGCCGAGTGGTTCTTGTGGGAGAACAACTCCATTTGGCTCACTAACTTCACACACCATCAGGCTTCCAAGCAGCTCTCAAGGAAACTCAGTTTTCACACTCTATGCTTAGTGCCCTTTGAGTGCATTATCTAGGAATGAACATGGTAGAGCATCCCACACGTACGAATGCTCCACTTGCGGGTTTCACATGCCACCAACTCCACATTCACAGGCAACTTCAGCACCACAGCCGTTTTCAGATAGCCCTCAATGCAAAGGCTCTAGACGCAAATATTGGTGTGAGAGCTAATTCAATCAAGGAAACACTGCATGTTGGTGAAGGGCATATTGAAGAAGGATCAGCCGAGTGGTTCTTGTGGGAGAACAACTCCATTTGGCTCACTAACTTCACACACCATTAGGCTTCCAAGCAGCTCTCAAGGAAACTCAGTTTTCACACTCTAAGCTTAGTGCCCTTTGAGTGCATTATCTAGGAATGAACCTGGTAGAGCATCCCACACAAACGAATGCTCCACATGCGGGTTTCACATGCCACCAACTCCACATTCACAGGCAACTTCAGCGCCACAGCCGTTTTCAGATAGCCCTCAATGCAAAGGCTCTAGACGCAAATATTGGTGTGAGAGCTAATTCAATCAAGGAAACACTGCATGTTGGTGAAGGGCATATTGAAGAAGAATCAGCCGAGTGGTTCTTGTGGAAGAACAACTCCATTTGGCTCACTAACTTCACACACCATCAGGCTTCCAAGCAGCTCTCAAGGAAACTCAGTTTTCACACTCTAAGCTTAGTGCCCTTTGAGTGCATTATCTAGAATGAACCTGGTAGAGCATCCCACACAACGAATGCTCCACATGCGGGTTTCACATGCCACCAACTCCACATTCACAGGCAACTTCAGCGCCACAGCCGTTTTCAGATAGCCCTCAATGCAAAGGCTCTAGACGCAAATATTGGTGTGAGAGCTAATTCAATCAAGGAAACACTGCATGTTGGTGAAGGGCATATTGAAGAAGAATCAGCCGAGTGGTTCTTGTGGGAGAACAACTCCATTTGGCTCACTAACTTCACACACCATCAGGCTTCCAAGCAGCTCTCAAGGAAACTCAGTTTCACACTCTATGCTTAGTGCCCTTTGAGTGCATTATCTAGGAATGAACATGGTAGAGCATCCCACACGTACGAATGCTCCACTTGCGGGTTTCACATGCCACCAACTCCACATTCACAGGCAACTTCAGCACCACAGCCGTTTTCAGATAGCCCTCAATGCAAAGGCTCTAGACGCAAATATTGGTGTGAGAGCTAATTCAATCAAGGAAACACTGCATGTTGGTGAAGGGCATATTGAGGAAGGATCAGCCGAGTGGTTCTTGTGGGAGAACAACTCCATTTGGCTCACTAACTTCACACACCATCAGGCTTCCAAGCAGCTCTCAAGGAAACTCAGTTTTCACACTCTATGCTTAGTGCCCTTTGAGTGCATTATCTAGGAATGAACATGGTAGAGCATCCACACGTACGAATGCTCCACTTGCGGGTTTCACATGCCACCAACTCCACATTCACAGGCAACTTCAGCGCCACAGCCGTTTTCAGATAGCCCTCAATGCAAAGGCTCTAGACGCAAATATTGGTGTGAGAGCTAATTCAATCAAGGAAACACTGCATGTTGGTGAAGGGCATATTGAAGAAGGATCAGCTGAGTGGTTCTTGTGGGAGAACAACTCCATTTGGATCACTAAATTCACACACCATCAGGCTTCCAAGCAGCTCTCAAGGAAACTCAGTTTTCACACTCTATGCTTAGTGCCCTTTGAGTGCATTATCTAGGAATGAACATGGTAGAGCATCCCACACGTACGAATGCTCCACTTGCGGGTTTCACATGCCACCAACTCCACATTCACAGGCAACTTCAGCGCCACAGCCGTTTTCAGATAGCCCTCAATGCAAAGGCTCTAGAAGCAAATATTGGTGTGAGAGCTAATTCAATCAAGGAAACACTGCATGTTGGTGAAGGGCATATTGAAGAAGGATCAGCCGAGTGGTTCTTGTGGGAGAACAACTCCATTTGGCTCACTAACTTCACACACCATCAGGCTTCCAAGCAGCTCTCAAGGAAACTCAGTTTTCACACTCTATGCTTAGTGTCCTTTGAGTGCCTAGTACTGAAATGAAGCTTGGAGAGCATCCCACACAAACGAATGCTCCACATGCGGGTTTCACATGCCACCAACTCCACATTCACAGGCAACTTCAGCGCCACAGCCGTTTTCAGATAGCCATCAATGCAAAGGCTCTAGACGCAAATATTGGTGTGAGAGCTAATTCAATCAAGGAAACACTGCATGTTGGTGAAGGGCATATTGAAGAAGGATCAGCCGAGTGGTTCTTGTGGGAGAACAACTCCATTTGGCTCACTAACTTCACACACCATTAGGCTTCCAAGCAGCTCTCAAGGAAACTCAGTTTTCACACTCTATGTTTAGTGCCATTTGAGGTCATAGGACTGAAATGAAGCTTGGAGAGCATCCCACATACACGAATGCTCCACATGCGGGTTTCACATGCCACCAACTCCAGATTCACAGGCAACTTCAGCGCCACAGCCGTTTTCAGATAGCCCTCAATGCAAAGGCTCTAGACGCAAATATTGGTGTGAGAGCTAATTCAATCAAGGAAACACTGCATGTTGGTGAAGGGCATATTGAAGAAGGATCAGCCGAGTGGTTCTTGTGGAGAACAACTCCATTTGGCTCACTAACTTCACACACCATCAGGCTTCCAAGCAGCTCTCAAGGAAACTCAGTTTTCACACTCTATGCTTAGTGCCCTTTGAGTGCATTATCTAGGAATGAACCTGGTAGAGCATCCCACACAAACGAATGCTCACATGCGGGTTTCACATGCCACCAACTCCACATTCACAGGCAACTTCAGCGCCACAGCCGTTTTCAGATAGTCCTCAATGCAAAGGCTCTAGACGCAAATATTGGTGTGAGAGCTAATTCAATCAAGGAAACACTGCATGTTGGTGAAGGGCATATTGAAGAAGGATCAGCCGAGTGGTTCTTGTGGAGAACAACTCCATTTGGCTCACTAACTTCACACACATCAGGCTTCCAAGCAGCTCTCAAGGAAACTCAGTTTTCACACTCTATGCTTAGTGCCCTTTGAGTGCATTATCTAGGAATGAACATGGTAGAGCATCCCACACGTACGAATGCTCCACTTGCGGGTTTCACATGCCACCAACTCCACATTCACAGGCAACTTCAGCACCACAGCCGTTTTCAGATAGCCCTCAATGCAAAGGCTCTAGACGCAAATATTGGTGTGAGAGCTAATTCAATGAAGGAAACACCGCATGTTGGTGAAGGGCATATTGAAGAAGGATCAGCCGAGTGGTTCTTGTGGGAGAACAACTCCATTTGGCTCACTAACTTCACACACCATCAGGCTTCCAAGCAGCTCTCAAGGAACTCAGTTTTCACACTCTATGCTTAGTGCCCTTTGAGTGCATTATCTAGGAATGAACCTGGTAGAGCATCCCACACGTACGAATGCTCCACTTGCGGGTTTCACATGCCACCAACTCACATTCACAGGCAACTTCAGCGCCACAGCCGTTTTCAGATAGCCCTCAATGCAAAGGCTCTAGACGCAAATATTGGTGTGAGAGCTAATTCAATCAAGGAAACACTGCATGTTGGTGAAGGGCATATTGAAGAAGGATCAGCTGAGTGGTTCTTGTGGGAGAACAACTCCATTTGGCTCACTAACTTCACACACCATCAGGCTTCCAAGCAGCTCTCAAGGAAACTCAGTTTTCACACTCTATGCTTAGTGCCCTTTGAGTGTATTATCTAGGAATGAACATGGTAGAGCATCCACACGTACGAATGCTCCACTTGCGGGTTTCACATGCCACCAACTCCACATTCACAGGCAACTTCAGCGCCACAGCCGTTTTCAGATAGCCCTCAATGCAAAGGCTCTAGACGCAAATATTGGTGTGAGAGCTAATTCAATCAAGGAAACACTGCATGTTGGTGAAGGGCATATTGAAGAAGGATCAGCCGAGTGGTTCTTGTGGGAGAACAACTCCATTTGGCTCACTAACTTCACACACCATCAGGCTTCCAAGCAGCTCTCAAGGAAACTCAGTTTTCACACTCTATGCTTAGTGCCCTTTGAGTGCATTATCTAGGAATGAACATGGTGGAGCATCCCACACGTACGAATGCTCCACATGCGGGTTTCACATGCCACCAAATCCACATTCACAGGCAACTTCAGCGCCACAGCCGTTTTCAGATAGCCCTCAATGCAAAGGCTCTAGACGCAAATATTGGTGTGAGAGCTAATTCAATCAAGGAAACACTGCATGTTGGTGAAGGGCATATTGAAGAAGGATCAGCTGAGTGGTTCTTGTGGGAGAACAACTCCATTTGGCTCACTAACTTCACACACCATCAGGCTTCCAAGCAGCTCTCAAGAAACTCAGTTTTCACACTCTATGTTTAGTGCCCTTTGAGGGCATAGGACTGAAATGAAGCTTGGAGAGCATCCCACATACACGAATGCTCCACATGCGGGTTTCACATGCCACAACTCCACATTCACAGGCAACTTCAGCGCCACAGCCGTTTTCAGATAGCCCTCAATGCAAAGGCTCTAGATGCAAATATTGGTGTGAGAGCTAATTCAATCAAGGAAACACTGCATGTTGGTGAAGGGCATATTGAAGAAGGATCAGCCGAGTGGTTCTTGTGGGAGAACAACTCCATTTGGCTCACTAACTTCACACACCATCAGGCTTCCAAGCAGCTCTCAAGGAAACTCAGTTTTCACACTCTATGTTTAGTGCCCTTTGAGGGCATAGGACTGAAATGAACCTTGGAGAGCATCCCACATACACGAATGCTCCACATGCGGGTTTCACATGCCACCAACTCCACATTCACAGGCAACTTCAGCGCCACAGCCGTTTTCAGATAGCCCTCAATGCAAAGGCTCTAGATGCAAATATTGGTGTGAGAGCTAATTCAATCAAGGAAACACTGCATGTTGGTGAAGGGCATATTGAAGAAGGATCAGCCGAGTGGTTCTTGTGGGAGAACAACTCCATTTGGCTCACTAACTTCACACACCATCAGGCTTCCCAGCAGCTCTCAAGGGAAACTCAGTTTTCACACTCTATGCTTAGTGCCCTTTGAGTGCATTATCTAGGAATGAACATGGTAGAGCATCCCACACGTACGAATGCTCACTTGCGGGTTTCACATGCCACCAACTCCACATTCACAGGCAACTTCAGCGCCACAGCCGTTTTCAGATAGCCCTCAATGCAAAGGCTCTAGACGCAAATATTGGTGTGAGAGCTAATTCAATCAAGGAAACACTGCATGTTGGTGAAGGGCATATTGAAGAAGGATCAGCCGAGTGGTTCTTGTGGAAGAACAACTCCATTTGGCTCACTAACTTCACACACCATCAGGCTTCCAAGCAGCTCTCAAGGAACTCAGTTTTCACACTCTAAGCTTAGTGCCCTTTGAGTGCATTATCTAGGAATGAACCTGGTAGAGCATCCCACACAAACGAATGCTCCACATGCGGGTTTCACATGCCACCAACTCCACATTCACAGGCAACTTCAGCGCCACAGCCGTTTTCAGATAGCCCTCAATGCAAAGGCTCTAGACGCAAATATTGGTGTGAGAGCTAATTCAATCAAGGAAACACTGCATGTTGGTGAAGGGCATATTGAAGAAGGATCAGCCGAGTGGTTCTTGTGGGAGAACAACTCCATTTGGCTCACTAACTTCACACACCATCAGGCTTCCAAGCAGCTCTCAAGGAAACTCAGTTTTCACACTCTATGCTTAGTGCCCTTTGAGTGCATTATCTAGGAATGAACATGGTAGAGCATCCCACACGTACGAATGCTCCACTTGCGGGTTTCACATGCCACCAACTCCACATTCACAGGCAACTTCAGCGCCACAGCCGTTTTCAGATAGCCCTCAATGCAAAGGCTCTAGAAGCAAATATTGGTGTGAGAGCTAATTCAATCAAGGAAACACTGCATGTTGGTGAAGGGCATATTGAAGAAGGATCAGCCGAGTGGTTCTTGTGGGAGAACAACTCCATTTGGCTCACTAACTTCACACACCATCAGGCTTCCAAGCAGCTCTCAAGGAAACTCAGTTTTCACACTCTATGCTTAGTGCCCTTTGAGTGCCTAGGACTGAAATGAAGCTTGGAGAGCATCCCACATACACGAATGCTCCACATGCGGGTTTCACATGCCACCAACTTCACATTCACAGGCAACTTCAGCGCCACAGCCGTTTTCAGATAGTCCTCAATGCAAAGGCTCTAGACGCAAATATTGGTGTGAGAGCTAATTCAATCAAGGAAACACTGCATGTTGGTGAAGGGCATATTGAAGAAGGATCAGCCGAGTGGTTCTTGTGGGAGAACAGCTCCATTTGGCTCACTAACTTCACACACCATCAGGCTTCCAAGCAGCTCTCAAGGAAACTCAGTTTTCACACTCTATGCTTAGTGCCCTTTGAGTGCATTATCTAGGAATGAACATGGTAGAGCATCCCACACGTACGAATGCTCCACTTGCGGGTTTCACATGCCACCAACTCCACATTCACAGGCAACTTCAGCACCACAGCCGTTTTCAGATAGCCCTCAATGCAAAGGCTCTAGACGCAAATATTGGTGTGAGAGCTAATTCAATCAAGGAAACACTGCATGTTGGTGAAGGGCATATTGAAGAAGGATCAGCCGAGTGGTTCTTGTGGGAGAACAACTCCATTTGGCTCACTAACTTCACACACCATCAGGCTTCCAAGCAGCTCTCAAGGAAACTCAGTTTTCACACTCTATGCTTAGTGCCCTTTGAGTGCATTATCTAGGAATGAACCTGGTAGAGCATCCCACACGTACGAATGCTCCACTTGCGGGTTTCACATGCCACCAACTCCACATTCACAGGCAACTTCAGCGCCACAGCCGTTTTCAGATAGCCCTCAATGCAAAGGCTCTAGACGCAAATATTGGTGTGAGAGCTAATTCAATCAAGGAAACACTGCATGTTGGTGAAGGGCATATTGAAGAAGGATCAGCCGAGTGGTTCTTGTGGGAGAACAACTCCATTTGGCTCACTAACTTCACACACCATCAGGCTTCCAAGCAGCTCTCAAGGAAACTCAGTTTTCACACTCTATGCTTAGTGCCCTTTGAGTGCATTATCTAGGAATGAACATGGTAGAGCATACCACACGTACGAATGCTCCACTTGCGGGTTTCACATGCCACCAACTCCACATTCACAGGCAACTTCAGCGCCACAGCCGTTTTCAGATAGCCCCCAATGCAAAGGCTCTAGACGCAAATATTGGTGTGAGAGCTAATTCAATCAAGGAAACACTGCATGTTGGTGAAGGGCATATTGAAGAAGGATCAGCCGAGTGGTTCTTGTGGGAGAACAACTCCATTTGGCTCACTAACTTCACACACCATCAGGCTTCCAAGCAGCTCTCAAGGAAACTCAGTTTTCACACTCTATGTTTAGTGCCCTTTGAGGACATAGGACTGAAATGAAGCTTGGAGAGCATCCCACATACACGAATGCTCCACATGCGGGTTTCACATGCCACCAACTCCAGATTCACAGGCAACTTCAGCGCCACAGCCGTTTTCAGATAGCCCTCAATGCAAAGGCTCTAGACGCAAATATTGGTGTGAGAGCTAATTCAATCAAGGAAACACTGCATGTTGGTGAAGGGCATATTGAAGAAGGATCAGCCGAGTGGTTCTTGTGGGAGAACAACTCCATTTGGCTCACTAACTTCACACACCATCAGGCTTCCAAGCAGCTCTCAAGTAAACTCAGTTTTCACACTCTATGCTTAGTGTCCTTTGAGTGCCTAGTACTGAAATGAAGCTTGGAGAGCATCCCACATAAACGAATGCTCCACATGCGGGTTTCACATGCCACCAACTCCACATTCACAGGCAACTTCAGCGCCACAGCCGTTTTCAGATAGCCATCAATGCAAAGGCTCTAGACGCAAATATTGGTGTGAGAGCTAATTCAATCAAGGAAACACTGCATGTTGGTGAAGGGCATATTGAAGAAGGATCAGCCGAGTGGTTCTTGTGGGAGAACAACTCCATTTGGCTCACTAACTTCACACACCATCAGGCTTCCAAGCAGCTCTCAAGGAAACTCAGTTTTCACACTCTATGTTTAGTGCCCTTTGAGGACATAGGACTGAAATGAAGCTTGGAGAGCATCCCACATACACGAATGCTCCACATGCGGGTTTCACATGCCACCAACTCCAGATTCACAGGCAACTTCAGCGCCACAGCCGTTTTCAGATAGCCCTCAATGCAAAGGCTCTAGACGCAAATATTGGTGTTAGAGCTAATTCAATCAAGGAAACACTGCATGTTGGTGAAGGGCATATTGAAGAAGGATCAGCCGAGTGGTTCTTGTGGGAGAACAACTCCATTTGGCTCACTAACTTCACACACCATCAGGCTTCCAAGCAGCTCTCAAGGAAACTCAGTTTTCACACTCTATGCTTAGTGTCCTTTGAGTGCCTAGTACTGAAATGAAGCTTCGAGAGCATCCCACATAAACGAATGCTCCACATGCGGGTTTCACATGCCACCAACTCCACATTCACAGGCAACTTCAGCGCCACAGCCGTTTTCAGATAGCCATCAATGCAAAGGCTCTAGACGCAAATATTGGTGTGAGAGCTAATTCAATCAAGGAAACACTGCATGTTGGTGAAGGGCATATTGAAGAAGGATCAGCCGAGTGGTTCTTGTGGGAGAACAACTCCATTTGGCTCACTAACTTCACACACCATTAGGCTTCCAAGCAGCTCTCAAGGAAACTCAGTTTTCACACTCTATGTTTAGTGCCCTTTGAGGACATAGGACTGAAATGAAGCTTGGAGAGCATCCCACATACACGAATGCTCCACATGCGGGTTTCACATGCCACCAACTCCAGATTCACAGGCAACTTCAGCGCCACAGCCGTTTTCAGATAGCCCTCAATGCAAAGGCTCTAGACGCAAATATTGGTGTGAGAGCTAATTCAATCAAGGAAACACTGCATGTTGGTGAAGGGCATATTGAAGAAGGATCAGCTGAGTGGTTCTTGTGGGAGAACAACTCCATTTGGCTCACTAACTTCACACACCATCAGGCTTCCAAGCAGCTCTCAAGGAAACTCAGTTTTCACACTCTATGCTTAGTGCCCTTTGAGTGCATTATCTAGGAATGAACATGGTAGAGCATCCCACACGTACGAATGCTCCACTTGCGGGTTTCACATGCCACCAACTCCACATTCACAGGCAACTTCAGCGCCACAGCCGTTTTCAGATAGCCCTCAATGCAAAGGCTCTAGAAGCAAATATTGGTGTGAGAGCTAATTCAATCAAGGAAACACTGCATGTTGGTGAAGGGCATATTGAAGAAGGATCAGCCGAGTGGTTCTTGTGGGAGAACAACTCCATTTGGCTCACTAACTTCACACACCATCAGGCTTCCAAGCAGCTCTCAAGGAAACTCAGTTTTCACACTCTATGCTTAGTGTCCTTTGAGTGCCTAGTACTGAAATGAAGCTTGGAGAGCATCCCACATAAACGAATGCTCCACATGCGGGTTTCACATGCCACCAACTCCACATTCACAGGCAACTTCAGCACCACAGCCGTTTTCAGATAGCCATCAATGCAAAGGCTCTAGACGCAAATATTGGTGTGAGAGCTAATTCAATCAAGGAAACACTGCATGTTGGTGAAGGGCATATTGAAGAAGGATCAGCCGAGTGGTTCTTGTGGGAGAACAACTCCATTTGGCTCACTAACTTCACACACCATTAGGCTTCCAAGCAGCTCTCAAGGAAACTCAGTTTTCACACTCTATGTTTAGTGCCCTTTGAGGACATAGGACTGAAATGAAGCTTGGAGAGCATCCCACATACACGAATGCTCCACATGCGGGTTTCACATGCCACCAACTCCAGATTCACAGGCAACTTCAGCGCCACAGCCGTTTTCAGATAGCCCTCAATGCAAAGGCTCTAGACGCAAATATTGGTGTGAGAGCTAATTCAATCAAGGAAACACTGCATGTTGGTGAAGGGCATATTGAAGAAGGATCAGCCGAGTGGTTCTTGTGGGAGAACAACTCCATTTGGCTCACTAACTTCACACACCATCAGGCTTCCAAGCAGCTCTCAAGTAAACTCAGTTTTCACACTCTATGCTTAGTGTCCTTTGAGTGCCTAGTACTGAAATGAAGCTTGGAGAGCATCCCACATAAACGAATGCTCCACATGCGGGTTTCACATGCCACCAACTCCACATTCACAGGCAACTTCAGCGCCACAGCCGTTTTCAGATAGCCCTCAATGCAAAGGCTCTAGACGCAAATATTGGTGTGAGAGCTAATTCAATCAAGGAAACACTGCATGTTGGTGAAGGGCATATTGAAGAAGGATCAGCCGAGTGGTTCTTGTGGGAGAACAACTCCATTTGGCTCACTAACTTCACACACCATTAGGCTTCCAAGCAGCTCTCAAGGAAACTCAGTTTTCACACTCTATGTTTAGTGCCCTTTGAGGACATAGGACTGAAATGAAGCTTGGAGAGCATCCCACATACACGAATGCTCCACATGCGGGTTTCACATGCCACCAACTCCACATTCACAGGCAACTTCAGCGCCACAGCCGTTTTCAGATAGCCCTCAATGCAAAGGCTCTAGACGCAAATATTGGTGTGAGAGCTAATTCAATCAAGGAAACACTGCATGTTGGTGAAGGGCATATTGAAGAAGGATCAGCCGAGTGGTTTTTGTGGGAGAACAACTCCATTTGGCTCACTAACTTCACACACCATCAGGCTTCCAAGCAGCTCTCAAGGAAACTCAGTTTTCACACTCTATGCTTAGTGCCCTTTGAGTGCATTATCTAGGAATGAACCTGGTAGAGCATCCCACACAAACGAATGCTCCACATGCGGGTTTCACATGCCACCAACTCCACATTCACAGGCAACTTCAGCGCCACAGCCGTTTTCAGATAGTCCTCAATGCAAAGGCTCTAGACGCAAATATTGGTGTGAGAGCTAATTCAATCAAGGAAACACTGCATGTTGGTGAAGGGCATATTGAAGAAGGATCAGCCGAGTGGTTCTTGTGGGAGAACAACTCCATTTGGCTCATTAACTTCACACACCATCAGGCTTCCAAGCAGCTCTCAAGGAAACTCAGTTTTCACACTTTATGCTTAGTGCCCTTTGAGTGCATTATCTAGGAATGAACATGGTAGAGCATCCCACACGTACGAATGCTCCACTTGCGGGTTTCACATGCCACCAACTCCACATTCACAGGCAACTTCAGCACCACAGCCGTTTTCAGATAGCCCTCAATGCAAAGGCTCTAGACGCAAATATTGGTGTGAGAGCTAATTCAATCAAGGAAACACTGCATGTTGGTGAAGGGCATATTGAAGAAGGATCAGCCGAGTGGTTCTTGTGGGAGAACAACTCCATTTGGCTCACTAACTTCACACACCATCAGGCTTCCAAGCAGCTCTCAAGGAAACTCAGTTTTCACACTCTATGCTTAGTGCCCTTTGAGTGCATTATCTAGGAATGAACATGGTAGAGCATCCCACACGTACGAATGCTCCACTTGCGGGTTTCACATGCCACCAACTCCACATTCACAGGCAACTTCAGCGCCACAGCCGTTTTCAGATAGCCCTCAATGCAAAGGCTCTAGACGAAAATATTGGTGTGAGAGCTAATTCAATCAAGGAAACACTGCATGTTGGTGAAGGGCATATTGAAGAAGGATCAGCTGAGTGGTTCTTGTGGGAGAACAACTCCATTTGGCTCACTAACTTCACACACCATCAGGCTTCCAAGCAGCTCTCAAGGAAACTCAGTTTTCACACTCTATGCTTAGTGCCCTTTGAGTGCATTATCTAGGAATGAACATGGTAGAGCATCCCACACGTACGAATGCTCCACTTGCGGGTTTCACATGCCACCAACTCCACATTCACAGGCAACTTCAGCGCCACAGCCGTTTTCAGATAGCCCTCAATGCAAAGGCTCTAGAAGCAAATATTGGTGTGAGAGCTAATTCAATCAAGGAAACACTGCATGTTGGTGAAGGGCATATTGAAGAAGGATCAGCCGAGTGGTTCTTGTGGGAGAACAACTCCATTTGGCTCACTAACTTCACACACCATCAGGCTTCCAAGCAGCTCTCAAGTAAACTCAGTTTTCACACTCTATGCTTAGTGTCCTTTGAGTGCCTAGTACTGAAATGAAGCTTGGAGAGCATCCCACATAAACGAATGCTCCACATGCGGGTTTCACATGCCACCAACTCCACATTCACAGGCAACTTCAGCGCCACAGCCGTTTTCAGATAGCCATCAATGCAAAGGCTCTAGACGCAAATATTGGTGTGAGAGCTAATTCAATCAAGGAAACACTGCATGTTGGTGAAGGGCATATTGAAGAAGGATCAGCCGAGTGGTTCTTGTGGGAGAACAACTCCATTTGGCTCACTAACTTCACACACCATTAGGCTTCCAAGCAGCTCTCAAGGAAACTCAGTTTTCACACTCTATGTTTAGTGCCCTTTGAGGACATAGGACTGAAATGAAGCTTGGAGAGCATCCCACATACACGAATGCTCCACATGCGGGTTTCACATGCCACCAACTCCAGATTCACAGGCAACTTCAGCACCACAGCCGTTTTCAGATAGCCCTCAATGCAAAGGCTCTAGACGCAAATATTGGTGTGAGAGCTAATTCAATCAAGGAAACACTGCATGTTGGTGAAGGGCATATTGAAGAAGGATCAGCCGAGTGGTTCTTGTGGGAGAACAACTCCATTTGGCTCACTAACTTCACACACCATCAGGCTTCCAAGCAGCTCTCAAGGAAACTCAGTTTTCACACTCTATGCTTAGTGCCCTTTGAGTGCATTATCTAGGAATGAACCTGGTAGAGCATCCCACACAAACGAATGCTCCACATGCGGGTTTCACATGCCACCAACTCCACATTCACAGGCAACTTCAGCGCCACAGCCGTTTTCAGATAGCCCTCAATGCAAAGGCTCTAGACGCAAATATTGGTGTGAGAGCTAATTCAATCAAGGAAACACTGCATGTTGGTGAAGGGCATATTGAAGAAGGATCAGCCGAGTGGTTCTTGTGGGAGAACAACTCCATTTGGCTCACTAACTTCACACACCATCAGGCTTCCAAGCAGCTCTCAAGGAAACTCAGTTTTCACACTCTATGCTTAGTGCCCTTTGAGTGCATTATCTAGGAATGAACCTGGTAGAGCATCCCACACAAACGAATGCTCCACATGCGGGTTTCACATGCCACCAACTCCACATTCACAGGCAACTTCAGCGCCACAGCCGTTTTCAGATAGCCCTCAATGCAAAGGCTCTAGACGCAAATATTGGTGTGAGAGCTAATTCAATCAAGGAAACACTGCATGTTGGTGAAGGGCATATTGAAGAAGGATCAGCCGAGTGGTTCTTGTGGGAGAACAACTCCATTTGGCTCACTAACTTCACACACCATCAGGCTTCCAAGCAGCTCTCAAGGAAACTCAGTTTTCACACTCTATGCTTAGTGCCCTTTGAGTGCATTATCTAGGAATGAACCTGGTAGAGCATCCCACACAAACGAATGCTCCACATGCGGGTTTCACATGCCACCAACTCCACATTCACAGGCAACTTCAGCGCCACAGCCGTTTTCAGATAGCCCTCAATGCAAAGGCTCTAGACGCAAATATTGGTGTGAGAGCTAATTCAATCAAGGAAACACTGCATGTTGGTGAAGGGCATATTGAAGAAGGATCAGCCGAGTGGTTCTTGTGGGAGAACAACTCCATTTGGCTCACTAACTTCACACACCATCAGGCTTCCAAGCAGCTCTCAAGGAAACTCAGTTTTCACACTCTATGCTTAGTGCCCTTTGAGTGCATTATCTAGGAATGAACCTGGTAGAGCATCCCACACAAACGAATGCTCCACATGCGGGTTTCACATGCCACCAACTCCACATTCACAGGCAACTTCAGCGCCACAGCCGTTTTCAGATAGTCCTCAATGCAAAGGCTCTAGACGCAAATATTGGTGTGAGAGCTAATTCAATCAAGGAAACACTGCATGTTGGTGAAGGGCATATTGAAGAAGGATCAGCCGAGTGGTTCTTGTGGGAGAACAACTCCATTTGGCTCACTAACTTCTCACACCATCAGGCTTCCAAGCAGCTCTCAAGGAAACTCAGTTTTCACACTCTATGCTTAGTGCCCTTTGAGTGCATTATCTAGGAATGAACATGGTAGAGCATCCCACACGTACGAATGCTCCACTTGCGGGTTTCACATGCCACCAACTCCACATTCACAGGCAACTTCAGCGCCACAGCCGTTTTCAGATAGCCCTCAATGCAAAGGCTCTAGACGCAAATATTGGTGTGAGAGCTAATTCAATCAAGGAAACACTGCATGTTGGTGAAGGGCATATTGAAGAAGGATCAGCTGAGTGGTTCTTGTGGGAGAACAACTCCATTTGGCTCACTAACTTCACACACCATCAGGCTTCCAAGCAGCTCTCAAGGAAACTCAGTTTTCACACTCTATGCTTAGTGCCCTTTGAGTGCATTATCTAGGAATGAACCTGGTAGAGCATCCCACACGTACGAATGCTCCACTTGCGGGTTTCACATGCCACCAACTCCACATTCACAGGCAACTTCAGCGCCACAGCCGTTTTCAGATAGCCCTCAATGCAAAGGCTCTAGAAGCAAATATTGGTGTGAGAGCTAATTCAATCAAGGAAACACTGCATGTTGGTGAAGGGCATATTGAAGAAGGATCAGCCGAGTGGTTCTTGTGGGAGAACAACTCCATTTGGCTCACTAACTTCACACACCATCAGGCTTCCAAGCAGCTCTCAAGGAAACTCAGTTTTCACACTCTATGCTTAGTGTCCTTTGAGTGCCTAGTACTGAAATGAAGCTTGGCGAGCATCCCACATAAACGAATGCTCCACATGCGGGTTTCACATGCCACCAACTCCACATTCACAGGCAACTTCAGCGCCACAGCCGTTTTCAGATAGCCATCAATGCAAAGGCTCTAGACGCAAATATTGGTGTGAGAGCTAATTCAATCAAGGAAACACTGCATGTTGGTGAAGGGCATATTGAAGAAGGATCAGCCGAGTGGTTCTTGTGGGACAACAACTCCATTTGGCTCACTAACTTCACACACCATTAGGCTTCCAAGCAGCTCTCAAGGAAACTCAGTTTTCACACTCTATGTTTAGTGCCCTTTGAGGACATAGGACTGAAATGATGCTTGGAGAGCATCCCACATACACGAATGCTCCACATGCGGGTTTCACATGCCACCAACTCCAGATTCACAGGCAACTTCAGCGCCACAGCCGTTTTCAGATAGCCCTCAATGCAAAGGCTCTAGACGCAAATATTGGTGTGAGAGCTAATTCAATCAAGGAAACACTGCATGTTGGTGAAGGGCATATTGAAGAAGGATCAGCCGAGTGGTTCTTGTGGGAGAACAACTCCATTTGGCTCACTAACTTCACACACCATCAGGCTTCCAAGCAGCTCTCAAGGAAACTCAGTTTTCACACTCTATGCTTAGTGCCCTTTGAGTGCATTATCTAGGAATGAACCTGGTAGAGCATCCCACACAAACGAATGCTCCACATGCGGGTTTCACATGCCACCAACTCCACATTCACAGGCAACTTCAGCGCCACAGCCGTTTTCAGATAGTCCTCAATGCAAAGGCTCTAGACGCAAATATTGGTGTGAGAGCTAATTCAATCAAGGAAACACTGCATGTTGGTGAAGGGCATATTGAAGAAGGATCAGCCGAGTGGTTCTTGTGGGAGAACAACTCCATTTGGCTCACTAACTTCACACACCATCAGGCTTCCAAGCAGCTCTCAAGGAAACTCAGTTTTCACACTCTATGCTTAGTGCCCTTTGAGTGCATTATCTAGGAATGAACCTGGTAGAGCATCCCACACAAACGAATGCTCCACTTGCGGGTTTCACATGCCACCAACTCCACATTCACAGGCAACTTCAGCGCCACAGCCGTTTTCAGATAGCCCTCAATGCAAAGGCTCTAGACGCAAATATTGGTGTGAGAGCTAATTCAATCAAGGAAACACTGCATGTTGGTGAAGGGCATATTGAAGAAGGATCAGCCGAGTGGTTCTTGTGGGAGAACAACTCCATTTGGCTCACTAACTTCACACACCATCAGGCTTCCAAGCAGCTCTCAAGGAAACTCAGTTTTCACACTCTATGCTTAGTGCCCTTTGAGTGCATTATCTAGGAATGAACCTGGTAGAGCATCCCACACAAACGAATGCTCCACATGCGGGTTTCACATGCCACCAACTCCACATTCACAGGCAACTTCAGCGCCACAGCCGTTTTCAGATAGTCCTCAATGCAAAGGCTCTACACGCAAATATTGGTGTGAGAGCTAATTCAATCAAGGAAACACTGCATGTTGGTGAAGGGCATATTGAAGAAGAATCAGCCGAGTGGTTCTTGTGGGAGAACAACTCCATTTGGCTCACTAACTTCACACACCATCAGGCTTCCAAGCAGCTCTCAAGGAAACTCAGTTTTCACACTCTATGCTTAGTGCCCTTTGAGTGCATTATCTAGGAATGAACATGGTAGAGCATCCCACACGTACGAATGCTCCACTTGCGGGTTTCACATGCCACCAACTCCACATTCACAGGCAACTTCAGCGCCACAGCCGTTTTCAGATAGCCCTCAATGCAAAGGCTCTAGACGCAAATATTGGTGTGAGAGCTAATTCAATCAAGGAAACACTGCATGTTGGTGAAGGGCATATTGAAGAAGGATCAGCCGAGTGGTTCTTGTGGGAGAACAACTCCATTTGGCTCACTAACTTCACACACCATCAGGCTTCCAAGCAGCTCTCAAGGAAACTCAGTTTTCACACTCTATGCTTAGTGCCCTTTGAGTGCATTATCTAGGAATGAACATGGTAGAGCATCCCACACGTACGAATGCTCCACATGCGGGTTTCACATGCCACCAACTCCACATTCACAGGCAACTTCAGCGCCACAGCCGTTTTCAGATAGCCCTCAATGCAAAGGCTCTAGACGCAAATATTGGTGTGAGAGCTAATTCAATCAAGGAAACACTGCATGTTGGTGAAGGGCATATTGAAGAAGGATCAGCCGAGTGGTTCTTGTGGGAGAACAATTCCATTTGGCTCACTAACTTCACACACCATCAGGCTTCCAAGCAGCTCTCAAGGAAACTCAGTTTTCACACTCTATGCTTAGTGCCCTTTGAGTGCATTATCTAGGAATGAACATGGTAGAGCATCCCACACGTACGAATGCTCCACTTGCGGGTTTCACATGCCACCAACTCCACATTCACAGGCAACTTCAGCGCCACAGCCGTTTTCAGATAGCCCTCAATGCAAAGGCTCTAGACGCAAATATTGGTGTGAGAGCTAATTCAATCAAGGAAACACTGCATGTTGGTGAAGGGCATATTGAAGAAGGATCAGCCGAGTGGTTCTTGTGGGAGAACAACTCCATTTGGCTCACTAACTTCACACACCATCAGGCTTCCAAGCAGCTCTCAAGTAAACTCAGTTTTCACACTCTATGCTTAGTGTCCTTTGAGTGCCTAGTACTGAAATGAAGCTTGGAGAGCATCCCACATAAACGAATGCTCCACATGCGGGTTTCACATGCCACCAACTCCACATTCACAGGCAACTTCAGCGCCACAGCCGTTTTCAGATAGCCCTCAATGCAAAGGCTCTAGACGCAAATATTGGTGTGAGACCTAATTCAATCAAGGAAACACTGCATGTTGGTGAAGGGCATATTGAAGAAGGATCAGCCGAGTGGTTCTTGTGGGAGAACAACTCCATTTGGCTCACTAACTTCACACACCATCAGGCTTCCAAGCAGCTCTCAAGGAAACTCAGTTTTCACACTCTATGCTTAGTGCCCTTTGAGTGCCTAGTACTGAAATGAACCTGGTAGAGGATCCCACACGTACGAATGCTCCACTTGCGGGTTTCACATGACACCAACTCCACATTCACAGGCAACCTCAGCGCCACAGCCGTTTTCAGATAGCCCTCAATGCAAAGGCTCTAGACGCAAATATTGGTGTGAGAGCTAATTCAATCAAGGAAACACTGCATGTTGGTGAAGGGCATATTGAAGAAGGATCAGCCGAGTGGTTCTTGTGGAAGAACAACTCCATTTGGCTCACTAACTTCACACACCATCAGGCTTCCAAGCAGCTCTCAAGGAAACTCAGTTTTCACACTCTATGCTTAGTGCCCTTTGAGTGCATTATCTAGGAATGAACCTGGTAGAGCATCCCACACAAACGAATGCTCCACATGCGGGTTTCACATGCCACCAACTCCACATTCACAGGCAACTTCAGCGCCACAGCCGTTTTCAGATAGCCCTCAATGCAAAGGCTCTAGACGCAAATATTGGTGTGAGAGCTAATTCAATCAAGGAAACACTGCATGTTGGTGAAGGGCATATTGAAGAAGAATCAGCCGAGTGGTTCTTGTGGGAGAACAACTCCATTTGGCTCACTAACTTCACACACCATCAGGCTTCCAAGCAGCTCTCAAGGAAACTCAGTTTTCACACTCTATGCTTAGTGCCCTTTGAGTGCATTATCTAGGAATGAACATGGTAGAGCATCCCACATGTACGAATGCTCCACTTGCGGGTTTCACATGCCACCAACTCCACATTCACAGGCAACTTCAGCGCCACAGCCGTTTTCAGATAGCCCTCTATGCAAAGGCTCTAGACGCAAATATTGGTGTGAGAGCTAATTCAATCAAGGAAACACTGCATGTTGGTGAAGGGCATATTGAAGAAGGATCAGCCGAGTGGTTCTTGTGGGAGAACAACTCCATTTGGCTCACTAACTTCACACACCATCAGGCTTCCAAGCAGCTCTCAAGGAAACTCAGTTTTCACACTCTATGCTTAGTGCCCTTTGAGTGCATTATCTAGGAATGAACCTGGTAGAGCATCCCACACAAACGAATGCTCCACATGCGGGTTTCACATGCCACCAACTCCACATTCACAGGCAACTTCAGCGCCACAGCCGTTTTCAGATAGCCCTCAATGCAAAGGCTCTAGACGCAAATATTGGTGTGAGAGCTAATTCAATCAAGGAAACACTGCATGTTGGTGAAGGGCATATTGAAGAAGGATCAGCCGAGTGGTTCTTGTGGGAGAACAACTCCATTTGGCTCACTAACTTCACACACCATCAGGCTTCCAAGCAGCTCTCAAGGAAACTCAGTTTTCACACTCTATGCTTAGTGCCCTTTGAGTGCATTATCTAGGAATGAACCTGGTAGAGCATCCCACACAAACGAATGCTCCACATGCGGGTTTCACATGCCACCAACTCCACATTCACAGGCAACTTCAGCGCCACAGCCGTTTTCAGATAGCCCTCAATGCAAAGGCTCTAGACGCAAATATTGGTGTGAGACCTAATTCAATCAAGGAAACACTGCATGTTGGTGAAGGGCATATTGAAGAAGGATCAGCCGAGTGGTTCTTGTGGGAGAACAACTCCATTTGGCTCACTAACTTCACACACCATCAGGCTTCCAAGCAGCTCTCAAGGAAACTCAGTTTTCACACTCTATGCTTAGTGCCCTTTGAGTGCCTAGGACTGAAATGAACCTGGTAGAGGATCCCACATGTACGAATGCTCCACTTGCGGGTTTCACATGCCACCAACTCCACATTCACAGGCAACTTCAGCGCCACAGCCGTTTTCAGATAGCCCTCAATGCAAAGGCTCTAGACGCAAATATTGGTGTGAGAGCTAATTCAATCAAGGAAACACTGCATGTTGGTGAAGGGCATATTGAAGAAGGATCAGCCGAGTGGTTCTTGTGGAAGAACAACTCCATTTGGCTCACTAACTTCACACACCATCAGGCTTCCAAGCAGCTCTCAAGGAAACTCAGTTTTCACACTCTATGCTTAGTGCCCTTTGAGTGCATTATCTAGGAATGAACCTGGTAGAGCATCCCACACAAACGAATGCTCCACATGCGGGTTTCACATGCCACCAACTCCACATTCACAGGCAACTTCAGCGCCACAGCCGTTTTCAGATAGCCCTCAATGCAAAGGCTCTAGACGCAAATATTGGTGTGAGAGCTAATTCAATCAAGGAAACACTGCATGTTGGTGAAGGGCATATTGAAGAAGAATCAGCCGAGTGGTTCTTGTGGGAGAACAACTCCATTTGGCTCACTAACTTCACACACCATCAGGCTTCCAAGCAGCTCTCAAGGAAACTCAGTTTTCACACTCTATGCTTAGTGCCCTTTGAGTGCATTATCTAGGAATGAACATGGTAGAGCATCCCACACGTACGAATGCTCCACTTGCGGGTTTCACATGCCACCAACTCCACATTCACAGGCAACTTCAGCGCCACAGCCGTTTTCAGATAGCCCTCTATGCAAAGGCTCTAGACGCAAATATTGGTGTGAGAGCTAATTCAATCAAGGAAACACTGCATGTTGGTGAAGGGCATATTGAAGAAGGATCAGCCGAGTGGTTCTTGTGGGAGAACAACTCCATTTGGCTCACTAACTTCACACACCATCAGGCTTCCAAGCAGCTCTCAAGGAAACTCAGTTTTCACACTCTATGTTTAGTGCCCTTTGAGGACATAGGACTGAAATGAAGCTTGGAGAGCATCCCACATACACGAATGCTCCACATGCGGGTTTCACATGCCACCAACTCCAGATTCACAGGCAACTTCAGCGCCACAGCCGTTTTCAGATAGCCCTCAATGCAAAGGCTCTAGACGCAAATATTGGTGTGAGAGCTAATTCAATCAAGGAAACACTGCATGTTGGTGAAGGGCATATTGAAGAAGGATCAGCCGAGTGGTTCTTGTGGGAGAACAACTCCATTTGGCTCACTAACTTCACACACCATCAGGCTTCCAAGCAGCTCTCAAGGAAACTCAGTTTTTACACTCTATGCTTAGTGCCCTTTGAGGGCCTAGGACTGAAATGAAGCTTGGAGAGCATCCCACATAAACGAATGCTCCACATGCGGGTTTCACATGCCACCAACTCCACATTCACAGGCAACTTCAGCACCACAGCCGTTTTCAGATAGCCCTCAATGCAAAGGCTCTAGACGCAAATATTGGTGTGAGAGCTAATTCAATCAAGGAAACACTGCATGTTGGTGAAGGGCATATTGAAGAAGGATCAGCCGAGTGGTTCTTGTGGGAGAACAACTCCATTTGGCTCACTAACTTCACACACCATCAGGCTTCCAAGCAGCTCTCAAGGAAACTCAGTTTTCACACTCTATGCTTAGTGCCCTTTGAGTGCATTATCTAGGAATGAACCTGGTAGAGCATCCCACACGTACGAATGCTCCACTTGCGGGTTTCACATGCCACCAACTCCACATTCACAGGCAACTTCAGCGCCACAGCCGTTTTCAGATAGCCCTCAATGCAAAGGCTCTAGACGCAAATATTGGTGTGAGAGCTAATTCAATCAAGGAAACACTGCATGTTGGTGAAGGGCATATTGAAGAAGGATCAGCCGAGTGGTTCTTGTATGAGAACAACTCCATTTGGCTCACTAACTTCACACACCATCAGGCTTCCAAGCAGCTCTCAAGGAAACTCAGTTTTCACACTCTATGCTTAGTGCCCTTTGAGTGCATTATCTAGGAATGAACATGGTAGAGCATCCCACACGTACGAATGCTCCACTTGCGGGTTTCACATGACACCAACTCCACATTCACAGGCAACTTCAGCGCCACAGCCGTTTTCAGATAGCCCTCAATGCAAAGGCTCTAGACGCAAATATTGGTGTGAGAGCTAATTCAATCAAGGAAACACTGCATGTTGGTGAAGGGCATATTGAAGAAGGATCAGCCGAGTGGTTCTTGTGGGAGAACAACTCCATTTGGCTCACTAACTTCACACACCATCAGGCTTCCAAGCAGCTCTCAAGGAAACTCAGTTTTCACACTCTATGCTTAGTGCCCTTTGAGTGCATTATCTAGGAATGAACCTGGTAGAGCATCCCACACAAACGAATGCTCCACATGCGGGTTTCACATGCCACCAACTCCACATTCACAGGCAACTTCAGCGCCACAGCCATTTTCAGATAGCCCTCAATGCAAAGGCTCTAGACGCAAATATTGGTGTGAGACCTAATTCAATCAAGGAAACACTGCATGTTGGTGAAGGGCATATTGAAGAAGAATCAGCCGAGTGGTTCTTGTGGGAGACCAACTCCATTTGCTCACTAACTTCACACACCATCAGGCTTCCAAGCAGCTCTCAAGGAAACTCAGTTTTCACACTCTATGCTTAGTACCCTTTGAGTGCATTATCTAGGAATGAACCTGGTAGAGAATCCCACACGTACGAATGCTCCACTTGCGGGTTTCACATGCCACCAACTCCACATTCACAGGCAACTTCAGCGCCACAGCCGTTTTCAGATAGCCCTCAATGCAAAGGCTCTAGACGCAAATATTGGTGTGAGAGCTAATTCAATCAAGGAAACACTGCATGTTGGTGAAGGGCATACTGAAGAAGGATCAGCCGAGTGGTTCTTGTGGGAGAACAACTCCATTTGGCTCACTAACTTCACACACCATCAGGCTTCCAAGCAGCTCTCAAGGAAACTCAGTTTTCACACTCTATGCTTAGTGCCCTTTGAGTGCATTATCTAGAATGAACATGGTAGAGCATCCCACACGTACGAATGCTCCACTTGCGGGTTTCACATGCCACCAACTCCACATTCACAGGCAACTTCAGCGCCACAGCCGTTTTCAGATAGCCCTCAATGCAAAGGGTCTAGACGCAAATATTGGTGTGAGAGCTAATTCAATCAAGGAAACACTGCATGTTGGTGAAGGGCATATTGAAGAAGGATCAGCCGAGTGGTTCTTGTGGGAGAACAACTCCATTTGGCTCACTAACTTCACACACCATCAGGCTTCCAAGCAGCTCTCAAGTAAACTCAGTTTTCACACTCTATGCTTAGTGCCCTTTGAGGGCCTAGGACTGAAATGAAGCTTGGAGAGCATCCCACATAAACGGATGCTCCACATGCGGGATTCACATGCCACCAACTCCACATTCACAGGCAACTTCAGCGCCACAGCCGTTTTCAGATAGCCCTCAATGCAAAGGCTCTAGACGCAAATATTGGTGTGAGAGCTAATTCAATCAAGGAAACACTGCATGTTGGTGAAGGGCATATTGAAGAAGAATCAGCCGAGTGGTTCTTGGGGGAGAACAACTCCATTTGGCTCACTAACTTCACACACCATCAGGCTTCCAAGCAGCTCTCAAGGAAACTCAGTTTTCACACTCTATGCTTAGTGCCCTTTGAGTGCATTATCTAGGAATGAACATGGTAGAGCATCCCACACGTACGAATGCTCCACTTGCGGGTTTCACATGCCACCAACTCCACATTCACAGGCAACTTCAGCGCCACAGCCGTTTTCAGATAGCCCTCAATGCAAAGGCTCTAGACGCAAATATTGGTGTGAGAGCTAATTCAATCAAGGAAACACTGCATGTTGGTGAAGGGCATATTGAAGAAGGATCAGCCGAGTGGTTCTTGTGGGAGAACAACTCCATTTGGCTCACTAACTTCACACACCATCAGGCTTCCAAGCAGCTCTCAAGGAAACTCAGTTTTCACACTCTATGCTTAGTGCCCTTTGAGTGCATTATCTAGGATTGAACATGGTAGAGCATCCCACACGTACGAATGCTCCACATGCGGGTTTCACATGCCACCAACTCCACATTCACAGGCAACTTCAGCGCCACAGCCGTTTTCAGATAGCCCTCAATGCAAAGGCTCTAGACGCAAATATTGGTGTGAGAGCTAATTCAATCAAGGAAACACTGCATGTTGGTGAAGGGCATATTGAAGAAGGATCAGCCGAGTGGTTCTTGTGGGAGAACAACTCCATTTGGCTCACTAACTTCACACACCATCAGGCTTCCAAGCAGCTCTCAAGGAAACTCAGTTTTCACACTCTATGCTTAGTGCCCTTTGAGTGCCTAGGACTGAAATGAAGCTTGGAGAGCATCCCACATACACGAATGCTCCACATGCGGGTTTCACATGCCACCAACTTCACATTCACAGGCAACTTCAGCGCCACAGCCGTTTTCAGATAGCCCTCAATGCAAAGGCTCTAGACGCAAATATTGGTGTGAGAGCTAATTCAATCAAGGAAACACTGCATGTTGGTGAAGGGCATATTGAAGAAGGATCAGCCGAGTGGTTCTTGTGGGAGAACAACTCCATTTGGCTCACTAACTTCACACACCATCAGGCTTCCAAGCAGCTCTCAAGGAAACTCAGTTTTCACACTCTATGTTTAGTGCCCTTTGAGGGCATAGGACTGAAATGAAGCTTGGAGAGCATCCCACATACACGAATGCTCCACATGCGGGTTTCACATGCCACCAACTCCACATTCACAGGCAACTTCAGCGCCACAGCCGTTTTCAGATAGCCCTCAATGCAAAGGCTCTAGACGCAAATATTGGTGTGAGAGCTAATTCAATCAAGGAAACACTGCATGTTGGTGAAGGGCATATTGAAGAAGAATCAGCCGAGTGGTTCTTGTGGGAGAACAACTCCATTTGGCTCACTAACTTCACACACCATCAGGCTTCCAAGCAGCTCTCAAGGAAACTCAGTTTTCACACTCTATGTTTAGTGCCCTTTGAGGACATAGGACTGAAATGAAGCTTGGAGAGCATCCCACATACACGAATGCTCCACATGCGGGTTTCACATGCCACCAACTCCACATTCACAGGCAACTTCAGCACCACAGCCGTTTTCAGATAGCCCTCAATGCAGAGGCTCTAGACGCAAATATTGGTGTGAGAGCTAATTCAATCAAGGAAACACTGCATGTTGGTGAAGGGCATATTGAAGAAGGATCAGCCGAGTGGTTCTTGTGGGAGAACAACTCCATTTGGCTCACTAACTTCACACACCATCAGGCTTCCAAGCAGCTCTCAAGGAAACTCAGTTTTCACACTCTATGCTTAGTGCCCTTTGAGTGCATTATCTAGGAATGAACCTGGTAGAGCATCCCACACAAACGAGTGCTCCACATGCGGGTTTCACATGCCACCAACTCCACATTCACAGGCAACTTCAGCGCCACAGCCGTTTTCAGATAGTCCTCAATGCAAAGGCTCTAGACGCAAATATTGGTGTGAGAGCTAATTCAATCAAGGAAACACTGCATGTTGGTGAAGGGCATATTGAAGAAGGATCAGCCGAGTGGTTCTTGTGGGAGAACAACTCCATTTGGCTCACTAACTTCACACACCATCAGGCTTCCAAGCAGCTCTCAAGGAAACTCAGTTTTCACACTCTATGCTTAGTGCCCTTTGAGTGCATTATCTAGGAATGAACATGGTAGAGCATCCCACACGTACGAATGCTCCACTTGCGGGTTTCACATGCCACCAACTCCACATTCACAGGCAACTTCAGCGCCACAGCCGTTTTCAGATAGCCCTCAATGCAAAGGCTCTAGACGCAAATATTGGTGTGAGACCTAATTCAATCAAGGAAACACTGCATGTTGGTGAAGGGCATATTGAAGAAGGATCAGCCGAGTGGTTCTTGTGGGAGAACAACTCCATTTGGCTCACTAACTTCACACACCATCAGGCTTCCAAGCAGCTCTCAAGGAAACTCAGTTTTCACACTCTATGCTTAGTGCCCTTTGAGTGCATTATCTAGGAATGAACCTGGTAGAGCATCCCACACAAACGAATGCTCCACATGCGGGTTTCACATGCCACCAACTCCACATTCACAGGCAACTTCAGCGCCACAGCCGTTTTCAGATAGCCCTCAATGCAAAGGCTCTAGACGCAAATATTGGTGTGAGAGCTAATTCAATCAAGGAAACACTGCATGTTGGTGAAGGGCATATTGAAGAAGGATCAGCCGAGTGGTTCTTGTGGGAGAACAACTCCATTTGGCTCACTAACTTCACACACCATCAGGCTTCCAAGCAGCTCTCAAGGAAACTCAGTTTTCACACTCTATGCTTAGTGCCCTTTGAGGGCCTAGGACTGAAATGAAGCTTGGAGAGCATCCCACATACACGAATGCTCCACTTGCGGGTTTCACATGACACCAACTCCACATTCACAGGCAACTTCAGCGCCACAGCCGTTTTCAGATAGCCCTCAATGCAAAGGCTCTAGACGCAAATATTGGTGTGAGAGCTAATTCAATCAAGGAAACACTGCATGTTGGTGAAGGGCATATTGAAGAAGGATCAGCCGAGTGGTTCTTGTGGGAGAACAACTCCATTTGGCTCACTAACTTCACACACCATCAGGCTTCCAAGCAGCTCTCAAGTAAACTCAGTTTTCACACTCTATGCTTAGTGCCCTTTGAGGGCCTAGGACTGAAATGAAGCTTGGAGAGCATCCCACATAAACGGATGCTCCACATGCGGGATTCACATGCCACCAACTCCACATTCACAGGCAACTTCAGCGCCACAGCCGTTTTCAGATAGCCCTCAATGCAAAGGCTCTAGACGCAAATATTGGTGTGAGAGCTAATTCAATCAAGGAAACACTGCATGTTGGTGAAGGGCATATTGAAGAAGAATCAGCCGAGTGGTTCTTGGGGGAGAACAACTCCATTTGGCTCACTAACTTCACACACCATCAGGCTTCCAAGCAGCTCTCAAGGAAACTCAGTTTTCACACTCTATGCTTAGTGCCCTTTGAGTGCATTATCTAGGAATGAACATGGTAGAGCATCCCACACGTACGAATGCTCCACTTGCGGGTTTCACATGCCACCAACTCCACATTCACAGGCAACTTCAGCGCCACAGCCGTTTTCAGATAGCCCTCAATGCAAAGGCTCTAGACGCAAATATTGGTGTGAGAGCTAATTCAATCAAGGAAACACTGCATGTTGGTGAAGGGCATATTGAAGAAGGATCAGCCGAGTGGTTCTTGTGGGAGAACAACTCCATTTGGCTCACTAACTTCACACACCATCAGGCTTCCAAGCAGCTCTCAAGGAAACTCAGTTTTCACACTCTATGCTTAGTGCCCTTTGAGTGCATTATCTAGGATTGAACATGGTAGAGCATCCCACACGTACGAATGCTCCACATGCGGGTTTCACATGCCACCAACTCCACATTCACAGGCAACTTCAGCGCCACAGCCGTTTTCAGATAGCCCTCAATGCAAAGGCTCTAGACGCAAATATTGGTGTGAGAGCTAATTCAATCAAGGAAACACTGCATGTTGGTGAAGGGCATATTGAAGAAGGATCAGCCGAGTGGTTCTTGTGGGAGAACAACTCCATTTGGCTCACTAACTTCACACTACCATCAGGCTTCCAAGCAGCTCTCAAGGAAACTCAGTTTTCACACTCTATGCTTAGTGCCCTTTGAGTGCCTAGGACTGAAATGAAGCTTGGAGAGCATCCCACATACACGAATGCTCCACATGCGGGTTTCACATGCCACCAACTTCACATTCACAGGCAACTTCAGCGCCACAGCCGTTTTCAGATAGCCCTCAATGCAAAGGCTCTAGACGCAAATATTGGTGTGAGAGCTAATTCAATCAAGGAAACACTGCATGTTGGTGAAGGGCATATTGAAGAAGGATCAGCCGAGTGGTTCTTGTGGGAGAACAACTCCATTTGGCTCACTAACTTCACACACCATCAGGCTTCCAAGCAGCTCTCAAGGAAACTCAGTTTTCACACTCTATGTTTAGTGCCCTTTGAGGGCATAGGACTGAAATGAAGCTTGGAGAGCATCCCACATACACGAATGCTCCACATGCGGGTTTCACATGCCACCAACTCCACATTCACAGGCAACTTCAGCGCCACAGCCGTTTTCAGATAGCCATCAATGCAAAGGCTCTAGACGCAAATATTGGTGTGAAGAGCTAATTCAATCAAGGAAACACTGCATGTTGGTGAAGGGCATATTGAAGAAGAATCAGCCGAGTGGTTCTTGTGGGAGAACAACTCCATTTGGCTCACTAACTTCACACACCATCAGGCTTCCAAGCAGCTCTCAAGGAAACTCAGTTTTCACACTCTATGTTTAGTGCCCTTTGAGGACATAGGACTGAAATGAAGCTTGGAGAGCATCCCACATACACGAATGCTCCACATGCGGGTTTCACATGCCACCAACTCCAGATTCACAGGCAACTTCAGCACCACAGCCGTTTTCAGATAGCCCTCAATGCAAAGGCTCTAGACGCAAATATTGGTGTGAGAGCTAATTCAATCAAGGAAACACTGCATGTTGGTGAAGGGCATATTGAAGAAGGATCAGCCGAGTGGTTCTTGTGGGAGAACAACTCCATTTGGCTCACTAACTTCACACACCATCAGGCTTCCAAGCAGCTCTCAAGGAAACTCAGTTTTCACACTCTATGCTTAGTGCCCTTTGAGTGCATTATCTAGGAATGAACCTGTAGAGCATCCCACACAAACGAGTGCTCCACATGCGGGTTTCACATGCCACCAACTCCACATTCACAGGCAACTTCAGCGCCACAGCCGTTTTCAGATAGCCCTCAATGCAAAGGCTCTAGACGCAAATATTGGTGTGAGAGCTAATTCAATCAAGGAAACACTGCATGTTGGTGAAGGGCAATATTGAAGAAGGATCAGCCGAGTGGTTCTTGTGGGAGAACAACTCCATTTGGCTCACTAACTTCACACACCATCAGGCTTCCAAGCAGCTCTCAAGGAAAACTCAGTTTTCACACTCTATGCTTAGTGCCCTTTGAGTGCATTATCTAGGAATGAACCTGGTAGAGCATCCCACACAAACGAATGCTCCACATGCGGGTTTCACATGCCACCAACTCCACATTCACAGGCAACTTCAGCGCCACAGCCGTTTTCAGATAGCCATCAATGCAAAGGCTCTAGACGCAAATATTGGTGTGAGAGCTAATTCAATCAAGGAAACACTGCATGTTGGTGAAGGGCATATTGAAGAAGGATCAGCCGAGTGGTTCTTGTGGGAGAACAACTCCATTTGGCTCACTAACTTCACACACCATCAGGCTTCCAAGCAGCTCTCAAGGAAACTCAGTTTTCACACTCTATGCTTAGTGCCCTTTGAGGGCCTAGGACTGAAATGAAGCTTGGAGAGCATCCCACATACACGAATGCTCCACTTGCGGGTTTCACATGACACCAACTCCACATTCACAGGCAACTTCAGCGCCACAGCCGTTTTCAGATAGCCCTCAATGCAAAGGCTCTAGACGCAAATATTGGTGTGAGAGCTAATTCAATCAAGGAAACACTGCATGTTGGTGAAGGGCATATTGAAGAAGGATCAGCCGAGTGGTTCTTGTGGGAGAACAACTACATTTGGCTCACTAACTTCACACACCATCAGGCTTCCAAGCAGCTCTCAAGGAAACTCAGTTTTCACACTCTATGCTTAGTGCCCTTTGAGTGCATTATCTAGGAATGAACATGGTAGAGCATCCCACACAAACGAATGCTCCACTTGCGGGTTTCACATGCCACCAACTCCACATTCACAGGCAACTTCAGCACCACAGCCGTTTTCAGATAGTCCTCAATGCAAAGGCTCTAGACGCAAATATTGGTGTGAGAGCTAATTCAATCAAGGAAACACTGCATGTTGGTGAAGGGCATATTGAAGAAGAATCAGCCGAGTGGTTCTTGTGGGAGAACAACTCCATTTGGCTCACTAACTTCACACACCATCAGGCTTCCAAGCAGCTCTCAAGGAAACTCAGTTTTCACACTCTATGCTTAGTGCCCTTTGAGTGCCTAGGACTGAAATGAAGCTTGGAGAGCATCCCACATAAACGAATGCTCCACATGCGGGTTTCACATGCCACCAACTCCACATTCACAGGCAACTTCAGCGCCACAGCCGTTTTCAGATAGCCCTCAATGCAAAGGCTCTAGACGCAAATATTGGTGTGAGAGCTAATTCAATCAAGGAAACACTGCATGTTGGTGAAGGGCATATTGAAGAAGGATCAGCCGAGTGGTTCTTGTGGGAGAACAACTCCATTTGGCTCACTAACTTCACACACCATCAGGCTTCCAAGCAGCTCTCAAGGAAACTCAGTTTTCACACTCTATGCTTAGTGCCCTTTGAGTGCATTATCTAGGAATGAACCTGGTAGAGCATCCCACACAAACGAATGCTCCACATGCGGATTTCACATGCCACCAACTCCACATTCACAGGCAACTTCAGCGCCACAGCCGTTTTCAGATAGCCCTCAATGCAAAGGCTCTAGACGCAAATATTGGTGTGAGAGCTAATTCAATCAAGGAAACACTGCATGTTGGTGAAGGGCATATTGAAGAAGAATCAGCCGAGTGGTTCTTGTGGGAGAACAACTCCATTTGGCTCACTAACTTCACACACCATCAGGCTTCCAAGCAGCTCTCAAGGAAACTCAGTTTTCACACTCTATGCTTAGTGCCCTTTGAGTGCATTATCTAGGAATGAACCTGGTAGAGCATCCCACACAAATGAATGCTCCACATGCGGGTTTCACATGCCACCAACTCCACATTCACAGGCAACTTCAGCGCCACAGCCGTTTTCAGATAGCCCTCAATGCAAAGGCTCTAGACGCAAATATTGGTGTGAGAGCTAATTTTTTTCAATACAAATCAAGGAAATACTGCATGTTGGTGAAGGGCATATTGAAGAAGGATCAGCCGAGTGGTTCTTGTGGGAGAACAACTCCATTTGGCTCACTAACTTCACACACCATCAGGCTTCCAAGCAGCTCTCAAGGAAACTCAGTTTTCACACTCTATGCTTAGTGCCCTTTGAGTGCATTATCTAGGAATGAACATGGTAGAGCATCCCACACGTACGAATGCTCCACTTGCGGGTTTCACATGCCACCAACTCCACATTCACAGGCAACTTCAGCACCACAGCCGTTTTCAGATAGCCCTCAATGCAAAGGCTCTAGACGCAAATATTGGTGTGAGAGCTAATTCAATCAAGGAAACACTGCATGTTGGTGAAGGGCATATTGAAGAAGGATCAGCCGAGTGGTTCTTGTGGGAGAACAACTCCATTTGGCTCACTAACTTCACACACCATCAGGCTTCCAAGCAGCTCTCAAGAAAACTCAGTTTTCACACTCTATGCTTAGTGCCCTTTGAGTGCATTATCTAGGAATGAACCTGGTAGAGCATCCCACACGTACGAATGCTCCACTTGCGGGTTTCACATGCCACCAACTCCACATTCACAGGCAACTTCAGCGCCACAGCCGTTTTCAGATAGCCCTCAATGCAAAGGCTCTAGACGCAAATATTGGTGTGAGAGCTAATTCAATCAAGGAAACACTGCATGTTGGTGAAGGGCATATTGAAGAAGGATCAGCTGAGTGGTTCTTGTGGGAGAACAACTCCATTTGGCTCACTAACTTCACACACCATCAGGCTTCCAAGCAGCTCTCAAGGAAACTCAGTTTTCACACTCTATGCTTAGTGCCCTTTGAGTGCATTATCTAGGAATGAACATGGTAGAGCATCCCCACACGTACGAATGCTCCACTTGCGGGTTTCACATGCCACCAACTCCACATTCACAGGCAACTTCAGCACCACAGCCGTTTTCAGATAGCCCTCAATGCAAAGGCTCTAGACGCAAATATTGGTGTGAGAGCTAATTCAATCAAGGAAACACTGCATGTTGGTGAAGGGCATATTGAAGAAGGATCAGCTGAGTGGTTCTTGTGGGAGAACAACTCCATTTGGCTCACTAACTTCACACACCATCAGGCTTCCAAGCAGCTCTCAAGTAAACTCAGTTTTCACACTCTATGCTTAGTGTCCTTTGAGTGCCTAGTACTGAAATGAAGCTTGGAGAGCATCCCACATAAACGAATGCTCCACATGCGGGTTTCACATGCCACCAACTCCACATTCACAGGCAACTTCAGCGCCACAGCCGTTTTCAGATAGCCATCAATGCAAAGGCTCTAGACGCAAATATTGGTGTGAGAGCTAATTCAATTCAATAAAAAGGAAACACTGCATGTTGGTGAAGGGCATATTGAAGAAGGATCAGCCGAGTGGTTCTTGTGGGAGAACAACTCCATTTGGCTCACTAACTTCACACACCATCAGGCTTCCAAGCAGCTCTCAAGGAAACTCAGTTTTCACACTCTATGTTTAGTGCCCTTTGAGGACATAGGACTGAAATGAAGCTTGGAGAGCATCCCACATACACGAATGCTCCACATGCGGGTTTCACATGCCACCAACTCCAATTCACAGGCAACTTCAGCGCCACAGTCCGTTTTCAGATAGCCCTCAATGCAAAGGCTCTAGACGCAAATAATGGTGTGAGAGCTAATTCAATCAAGGAAACACTGCATGTTGGGGAAGGGCATATTGAAGAAGATCAGCCGAGTGGTTCTTGTGGGAGAACAACTCCATTTGGCTCACGAACTTCACACACCATCAGGCTTCCAAGCAGCTCTCAAGGAAACTCAGTTTTCACACTCTATGCTTAGTGTCCTTTGAGTGCCTAGTACTGAAATGAAGCTTGGTGAGCATCCCACATAAACGAATGCTCCACAGTGCGGGTTTCACAAGCCACCAACTCCACATTCACAGGCAACTTCAGCGCCACAGCCGTTTTCAGATAGCCATCAATACAAAGGCTCTAGACGCTAAAAATTGGTGTGAGAGCTAATTCAATCAAGGAAACACTGCATGTTGGTGAAGGGCATATTGAAGAAGATGCAGCCGAGTGGTTCTTGTGGAGAACAACTCCATTTGGCTCACGAACTTCACACACCATTAGGCTTCCAAGCAGCTCTCAAGGAAACTCAGTTTTCACACTCTATGTTAGTGCCCTTTGAGTGACATAGGACTTAAATGAAGCTTGGAGAGCATCCCACAAACACGAATGCTCCACATGCGGGTTTCACATGCCACCAACTCCAGATTCACAGGCAACTTCAGCGCCACAGCCGTTTTTCAGATAGCCCTCAATGCAAAGGCTCTAGACGCAAATATTGGTGTGAGAGCTAATACAATCAAGGAAACACTGCATGTTGGTGAAGGGCATATTGAAGAAGGATCAGCTGAGTGGTTCTTGTGGGAGAACAACTCCATTTGGCTCACTAACTTCACACACCATCAGGCTTCCAAGCAGCTCTCAAGGAAACTCATTTTCACACTCTATGCTTAGTGCCCTTTGAGTGCATTATCGAGGAATGAACATGGTAGAGCATCCCACACTAACGAATGCTCCACATGCGGGTTTCACATGCCACCAACTCCACATTCACAGGCAACTTCAGCGCCACAGCCGTTTTCAGATAGCCCTCAATGCAATGGCTCTAGAACAAATATTGGTGTGAGAGCTAATTCAATCAAGGAAACACTGCATGTTGGGGAAGGGCATATTGAATAAGAATCAGCCGAGTGGTTCTTGTGGGAGAACAACTCCATTTGGCTCACTAGACTTCACACACCATCAGGCTTCCAAGCAGCTCTCAAGGAAACTCAGTTTTCACACTCTATGCTTAGTGTCCCTTTGAGTGCCTAGGACTGAAATGAAGCTTGGAGAGCATCCCACATAAACGAATGCTCCACATGCGGGTTTCACATGCCACCAACTCCACATTCACAGGCAACTTCAGCGACCACAGCCGTTTCAGATAGCCCTCAATGCAAAGGCTCTAGACGCAAATAATGGTGTGAGAGCTAATTCAATCAAGGAAACACTGCATGTTGGGGAAGGGCATATTGAAGAAGATCAGCCGAGTGGTTCTTGTGGGAGAACAACTCCATTTGGCTCACGAACTTCACACACCATTAGGCTTCCAAGCAGCTCTCAAGGAAACTCAGTTTTCACACTCTATGCTTAGTGCCCTTTGAGTGCCTAGGACTTAAATGAAGCCTTGGTGAGCATCCCACACAAACCGAATGCTCCACGATGCGGGTTTTCACATGCCACCAACTCCACATTCACAGGACAACTTCAGCGCCAAAGCAGTTTTCAGATAGCCCTCAATGCAAAGGCTCTAGAGCGAAAATATTGGTGTGAGAGCTAATTCAATCAAGGAAACACTGCATGTTGGGGAAGCGGCATATTGAAGAAGAATCAGCCGAGTGGTTCTTGTGGGAGAACAACCCATTTGGCTCACTAAC